>NW_027526295.1:150476084-150651084 GCF_048455015.1 Haemaphysalis longicornis
ACTTAGTCAATAAATGCTCGTTACTACTAATTCCTAAGTTTCAATGAGGTCCCACGAAAAGGAAGTTTAACTCGTTTGACGGCATTACCCAAGCACTGTTTAAGTATATGTTCGGAGCGTATGCACGATTATATACAAGCAATTTGCAAGGATATCTGTGCAATATAGTGGAGTGAGAAAGATAGCAAACTCAACACACAGCCGAGTGAAGAGACCGTGTGCCTATTTGTCGGGTGCCTCGAGTGACAGAGAGAGTACAGAGACACGCAAGCACGCACGCATACGCATGTACACGCTCGCACACACAGCGTTAACAGTTAAAGGGGCCCTAAATAGGGTTCCGAAGAGGCGTGGTGCTTTCGCTCTTTCCTAGCAGCTCAATTAAAACGCTGTGCATGATACGAGCTGATAAGTTCGTAGCATCACATAAGTTCGTAGCTGATCGGACCTTGCGATCCGAGATACACGCAGCCATTGGCCCCGCTCGGCGGTACGTCCCGCTTTTTGATTAGCAGCCGACGCGCATGTTCCGCCTACTAGGCTGCGCGGCACTCCTTTTCGCGTCGGCAGTGCTAGCGTCGGCACGTCGTGATTCTATAGGGGAAACGAGCGTTTGAAGTCCAGATAGGGGGGCGGTGAAAATACAACATACTCGCCCGTGAAAATAATTGAAAGTTTCCATCAACGACTAGCGGCCCGCTTGTGTTTCTTGCATGCGGCGCTGTCGCGGCGAACAAGCCCCTCCGAGGCCGGGTCGCGCAGAAAAGGCTTAACATCGCCGAAGTTATTCGGTCACCGCTTTATGAAGCCGCGCCGACGATGATGCCCAGCGCAATCTTCCGCCGCACTACCACTCCCTTTCACGCATCTGTAAACTGATTTTCGGCTATAGTCCTGCTCTGCGTGGCGGCGGCAAGATTTAGCTGCTACGGTGTGCGCCTATACCGCAAACAGTGCAGGCGGATGCTTGCCGCGGCCCGCGCGTCGCGTTTACGCCTGCAGATGATCCGTGCATTTCTGCGTTATTGGTGTCCTGTAAACGACGGGCTATTTCAACAAACTCAGCTAAGCTGGTGTAGCGGATGGCGACAATCGTCATTTGTCCTTACAACGATACGCCGTACGTGCCGGAGTGTCGCTCGCATAGACGCCGCCCGATCCGCCGGAACCACCGGCGGCTTCCCCCAGAACCGGAAATGCTGATTGGCTGCAGCATTTGATGACACCTGTTGAAGGTTTCTCTATCGTTTACGGCTAAAACCCGATTTTACCCGGTCTTTACACACCGAACATGCTCCAGCAGATTCGGGTTCAACGCGATTTCTCCCCGAGTGGACCTTTTCAAAGTAGCGATCTGCACAATCGTGCGCTGACGCGAGCGGCCGGCCGTTTCTAATCAGCACTTGTTGGAAGCAAGCCCCACAAACACAGCTTTCGAACTCATTAGTATTGGCATGACTCTACCACTCACTAAGTAGTGAGTACTGCGGGCTGGCAAATGCGGCACTAAAATTGTTGCGCCTACCTAATGGAAGCTGCGATGTCGATAGAACTCACTCTCGGCTGGGATGTATGTTCAACGATCGTACGTGTCTCGAATGGAGACCGACATGTTGCGCATGAAAATGATAATGTCTGTAAACAAGGATGTGTAAAAAATCCATGACCATGTTTTCGCGCATAAAATGTTTCATTTCTTGGAGGTTATCAATTCTCTTTACTGTCATCATTACTGATTCATTTCAAACAAACACGAAATTTCGGCGAGTGTTTGCTAGAAAAGTCTGATGTGCCCCGATTATCAGCTTAAAGCGAACACCAATTTTAAAGCGTTAAACTTGAGAAGCTCATGATACCTCCTGATAAAATGCATTCTCGGAGTGTATTACTAGTACACCTCGATCATATTTACCCCGAAAAAAAGAAACGAATTTCTGAATGTTGTTACCAAACAAAAAAAAAAAAGGATTTCTCCCAATTATCAGTTTTAAAAATACCACTCCATTCCTAATCCCAAATTTTGAAAAAAAAAAAAAATAAAACTCGAAAACGAACAACCCTACCTATATTGCCTCTATGACTCCAGGTGCGTCGTAGAGGCTACGTCACATGCGAAAGGCTACGTCAATGCTCCCTTGAATGGCGCCGAGAATTCACATGTGAACAAGGAAAGAAAAGAACGCGTAATCTAGCGTTAGCACGCTTGAACATTCTTCAATGTTTTTAGCCTTTGGGCACTAGATCTTTTTTTTTTATGGATTGTCGTGACCCAGGTAAATGTTAGAAGACAGAGGAATTTTTTTTAGCGTCGCTCTTACCAAGCGGCCCTCTCGGCTTTACCACGCAGTCGCACTTGGCCATTTGGTGAAGTCGCAATGTATAGAGAAAAGACTTATTTTGCGACAACGAATTAAAACCCGTCTTATGTTTTGCCTCGTTGTCAAAAGTAGTGTTTGGGCTGCTGCAATGTTGTGACTTAAACACTTTCGAAAAGTTTGTTTGACACTGCTTCAGCCGTTTCATGACAAGGTCGTGCTATCGCCGCCAATATTTTCTATATTCAGCTAGCAGATATCTTGCTGTGCACATGCAGCAGTCCAGAAACGTCACGAAATCCTTCAAGGGTAGAAGAATGAGAAAGATGACTGCGATTATCCGGCTTCGTTTTGGTACAATACGTGCAGTGGCCCCCTGGAATGAGGAGGCCTTAGCCTAAAGGGCAAATAACATTTTCTCTCTCTCTCTCTCTCTCTCTCTCTCTCTCTCTCTCTCTCTCTCTCTCTCTCTCTCTCTCTCTCTCTCTCTCTCTCTCTCTCTCTCTCTCTCTCTCTCTCTCTCTCTCTCTCTCTCTCTATCTGGCAGTATATTTACGGCAGCTTACTTGAGCATCATTCCGAAGCCATCGGGGTGGACGTCGACGACCTCTACCGTCCCTTGCTCGGCGAGGTCCCCGTAGAACATGGCGTTGAACACCTCACTCCTCATGGCAAGGAACAGCTTGTGGCATCGAAACTTCCGTTCAGGAACATCCGGAAACAGCTCCGAGCGGACCGCCAACTCGCCGTCAGTCAGAAAGCCATTGTCCAAGAAAGCCTCGACGCTGAACTACAGACAGAGGGTGCAAAAACGCGTAGGGGTCGGAAACATAGATGCCAGTTTAAACCCACTGTACATCGCGCTCAATATGACCCGAAACACGCAATCGGCAGTCAGACGTCTTACTCGGACGCTGGTGGCGCCGTGTGGCGACGCCCACGGTTACAAAGAACACAGGATATCTACATTCTGATGGCCTCCAGACCCCTCTCTTGTAGGATTCTTTGATTGTTGCCTCTATCTGAGGCTGGCATAAATTGTTACATATGAGGTTTTTGAGAAGATCTTCCCCTGGCTGCAATGCTGTGATGCACATTGCTAATTCACAGCTCCTCGAGCTTGACATCAAAGGGGAACACGAAGTGTTGGCAATGACCAATATTCACTCCTATTTAAAAGTTACTGAAACAGAGCTGATACTGCGGTTCCTTCTTCCTTGGGTCCGCTTCAAATTCCCTCGCAATATCACACGCTATCAAATGCGTAATTTTTTTAATCTATTGCGTCACTGATGGTCCACTGCTCTGCTTGGGTGGGTTAGGTTTACTTCCAGCAATGAAATCGTATAAAAGTTGGTCCAAAGATTCCAGTGGCATGACAGCAAAGAAACCGTCCCATGCGTAGTAATTCTTGAGCCGCTGCCGACGGATGCGCTGAACTTTACTCAATCGGACACATTCGAGCGAGTCGCATTCGGTGAGTGAACGGCAGTATAAGACAGGGAAGAAGCAGGTGATTATCTAGGAGCCGACCCCTCTTTCTGAAGTTTTGGCGTGCCTCGCTGAGTGGCAGAGCTACCTTCCGGGGAATGACTTCATCGGGGAAGAGGCTAGAGCTCCGGCCGACGCCCCCGTGTTACCAGTCGAATTGAGCGCAACAGTGCCCCGCTAATCCACACTCTCTGTCAAGAAAACAGCACAGTTTTGTTGAATGTCCTCTGCGTATACTCATTATTCTACTGCACAGCTATGTGTGCAGTGGTGTTCTTCTATTTTACCTTACCTCATTTTGTGCTGTGGTAAGGTAAGGTGCCATGAATACAATACTGGGCTTGGGTAAGGTGCCATGAATACAAGGCTTAATAAATTCCTCAGCTTATGTCCACTATGTTCGAGCGACTACGCTCGGGTGGGCCTTCACGAGCACGTTTGCACGAGCAGGCCTTCTCGCAAGGGTATTGCTAAACAGCAAGCTGCGGACTTGATATGGTTTTCTATAGTATACTTTCCAAATACTTTCGAATGGTTCGCACCTGTTTGAAAGTATTTGGAACGGAACACATGCGCGGCAACGGAAAAATAAAACTGCTGGCTGGGAACGGTACACTTCAAGGCAACTCACGAGCCCCATATGTAATCGCAACTGTCAACTCACGGTCCATAGAGAGACTCTCTCGGACCATAGGGCTGCGACCCAGTCGCAAGAAAGCTGTGCTTTTTCTTTCGCTAAAATAAACCGCTATCTGAGTGCACCCGGGCCCCTGCTCGCTTCTGACAGAACACTGTAATATTGTGTGGACTTGTTTGAATTCTACATTCCAAATCGCTGAAAGTACCCTTTAACGTGCATAATTTCCTTACTGCATCAATCCTCCTATGGCTTGGAATTATGTTTCAACATCACATTAACAACCGGCAATGCGGCGGAACAACAAAAGCGACAACAGTTACTTAAACAGAGAGCCGAAACCACAGCAAGCATTTGAAAGCTCCACAAAATCTAAGCAATAAAAAATGGCTCCAATTCCATCCGACACCCACAGCGATTACCCATGCGGCGTCAATAGAATTCACACACGTGGCTCTACAAAGAGTGAAACGAGAGACTGTGCCAGCCGTTACCTGGGATTCGCGGGGGCGGCGCCAAACTCTGCCGTGCATCCACATTGGATTGGATTGGATTGGATCTGTAGCTATATCCCTTTGAAACGGGTTGACACTCCCCGAGAACACCCGTGAGTGTCATAGCAGGCTGATTACACTTCTGCACCTGGCCCCCCACCCCTATTGTTTCCCACCCACGCCATTGTCCGGCTCCTCCACACCTCCAGTCTACGCTTAGTCCGGTCGACGATGGCCGTCACTGCTCCTCGATCACGTCCATCACTAGTAGCCGCCGCGCCCCCTGACGGCCCAGTCTGTCCGAACCCCAATGCCTGCTCCAGCGACACCCCACTGGGCTGTTTGGGCTCCAGCCGCGGGCAGGACAGCACGACGTGTTCTATGGACTCCTCTTCTTCGCCACAGAGTTCACAGATGGCGCTCTCCGCCGTCCCACATGACACCTGCCACCGCCTTGTTCGCAGCGTCCCAGATCGCGCTTCGAACAGAAGGCCACTCCCACTTGCGTTGTCAATATAGAAGCCTTCACAACGTATCTCTCTCTTGTGGGCGACGTAGAAATGTAGCGCTGGCTTGGCTGCGGCCCTGCCGGCCCACTGCTGGGTTTCCACCTGCGACACACGCTCACGCACCTTGGCCCTTGTCATGGTTGTGTCCTTTAGGTTACACAGGGCTGGTAGTGGCACTCCATACTTTTCCGACAACGCGCGCACTCGTTTCGTCCAGCGCGTGGACCGTGCCGTGAAAAGAAGGGACCGATGCACTCGGTAGACCCAGTTCGTCTCCCCCAAAGTCCAAGCTCGCATTTCAAATGAGAGCTTTGCTGTCGCCTCCCGGGCCGCGAAAGACGACCACCCCATGTCGCCCTGCACCGCTTCGTTCGGTGTGGTGCGGTGTGACCCCAGGGCCAGCCTTCCCACCTCCCTCTGGCGGCGTTCCAGGTACTCCTTTGTGGCAGCCGAGGGGCATAGAACCGCACCGGCGTATGTAAGGCCCGGAACCATTGCCGCCTTCCACAAACTCCGGATCACCTCCATACGGTTGAAAGACCACAGAATCCTGGCCTTCAACACGTTCTGTCCTCTCCGCGCTTTCTCTCGTAGCAGTTGTTCGTACCTTGACAGATAGTCCGCCTCCGCCGAGAAAACAACTCCGAGGTACTTGTAGGAGGATGCAAACGGTAGTGCCCTGCCCTGTAGCATCACCGGCTCCACATCTCCCTCTCCTCCGGCCGCCCCCCATCGGAGTACCGCACATTTACGGGCACTGAACCGCAGCCCCAAATGTTCTCCCTGCCCTGTGCACCGATCCAGGAGCTCTTGTAACCCCTCCCGAGAGCCCGCTGTCACCACAATGTCGTCGGCGTACATCAGGCCTGGGGGACACTGGTTGACTGTCCGTCCGTCCTCCATGTACGAGACGTCGAAACCGCTTTCACTTCCCTCCAAGTCCCTCTCCAGATCTCCCAACAAGAGCATGAAGAGCAAGGGGGACAGTGGGCACCCCTGTCTCAGTCCTCTTCCAATGGGCACCGGTCTAGAGTAGGAGCCTTGCCACTCCACCACCACCTCGGTGTCGGTGTACAAAGCCTGCAGCCGCCTAACAACCTCCTCGGGGAGACCACACTCATCACAATGGGTTGCCAACTGTGATTGTTTGTCTTTGTTGTTGATGGCCCGTTCATGTTCCTTAAAGGAGCCATGAAGAGAAAACACAAGTTTGGCTCATTCAAAAGATTGTCTCATTAGAATCATACTGACACCACTTTTAACGTAAACTTCGCTCAAATAAGCTACATAATTAGGAAAAACGGGAATGGTCATGCGACCCACCAGCTCATTTCCCGCAACAGAACCTATGATGTCACATGAGCTAAGCTCTGCGATTGGCGGAGGCTGGCAGAAGCAGACGCAAATTAGGTAGAGCTTACAAACTAGACGAACGAGCGATTTGCGCTTAAATTTAGGGCACATTCTTTACAAAGCAATAAGAATGATGGGACAAACAGTGGAAGTTACGAAAGCACATGTAAACATAGAAGTACTGATGCGTTCTGCTGTTCGTACTGCGCACAGCATGCTTGGTTTAGTTGCACAGCACTTATGGGGCTTGGGATTGTCTCAGACGACACTGGCCGATTAACGCAAGCAACGGTGTCTTACGTGACCCCATTTGTCGAGCGAGCACTGTTTCAGGGAACGAATATTTTCTCCCAGAACAAAAACAAGCCAGGTTTAAATGCGGGCAAAAACAAACCGAACGCTTGCCACGGTATGGTGGCGCCATCTAGGTTACGGAACGTAAAGAAACGCGGGAACAAACCAACACCGCTGTACAGGGTGGAGACAACCTTTGAACGGTCCCGTGCCGCCGCAATTGGGCCAACGGGCTCAACGGGTTATTCTTTTCGTTTCCCACGAGACCTAGCAACGCGAAACAGACAATATGATTCAAACTTCTTCAGTAAACCACGTTGCGGCGATAATTTTAGCAACCGAAAATGGCGGCGCCAGCGTATACGTGTCTCTACCCTGTACGGCGGATGCGTGAATGAAGGTACTCTAGGCTGCAGAGCGGTCGGTTCCTGTGATGTCATTTGGGACCACGAAAACGCACGATTGAGCGGGAAAATCAAAATTTTAACCTAAATTGTTTAATTTCTCAGTGAATAAAGCACCGTTTGTATCCGGACAAGCGCTGGGGGCACTATAAAACACGAAATCTTTCGAATAAAACCAACTTGCATTTTCTCTTCATGGCTCCTTTAAGTCTTACAGTTACGCACCTTCCCGTTTGGCAACCCATCGTGATGAGTGTGGATGCACGGCAGAGTTTGGCGCTACCACTTCCTTGTACAAACATACTTGTCAAACCACCAGGGAGGTACTCGTAGCCTACGTAACCAAAAAAACAAAAAAAAGCAAAAGAAAAAACAAATAAAAAAACGAGGCGACAAATGTGCCAGCCAGCCGTTTCTAGGACTATCGCCGGAAGAAGTAGCATATCTAGATAAGAACATGTGATGCAATTCATGGTATCGGTGTGTAACTTGCGCCGGCAGTCTGTATATATGTTCCTTCTTTTCAAAATAAATTTCCGTTGAGAGTGGCGCCCTGTTCGTGTTTATCTCAGTCCTTCGTCCGTGTCTTTTTGCGCCTCGTAAAGATGAATATAATCCAACTGGCCCAGTTATCTGTTTTAATGCAAGTATTGAATTCCTTTTTTTAAATTTCGCGCTACAGTGACGTGCTATGGGCAGGAGTGATGTGGGGCCAGCATGAGCACTAACAGCGCAATAGTTCTGAGTGTGCTAACTGCGCGTTGGCATTCAAGTGATGCGGTCAAACGGAACTGCAGGACCCCACTGTAATCGCCCAATTATGTTTCTTCGCAGTGGCTTATGTAGGCGTCCGCCAACCGCAAAAACACAATTACGTGATGTCACAAAGAAATCGCCGGAAAGTGGCTGGGGGCCACCACTGATACACACGTTTTCTTTGATATCTCCATCACTCCTCTGAAGTTTGCGGCAAAGTTGGTATCATTGTTGTCGGGATACCGCAGTTCGTTTATTTTTTTGTTTCATCAAACTTGTATTTTGTCCTCATGGACCCTTTAACGTGTCTCCATCAAAGTGTTTTCTTTCTGCGCCTATATGACCCGCTTGCCGTATCGACACGGCGTCTCTTCCTTCTCTCGCGCCGTTGCTGATGGAGGAGGCCGTGCGCATACATGCATACAAATACCCGCGCGCCGAGCCACGCACAATACTTCCGCCTGACTCCCTCACACGTGCAGGTGCAGCGCATGCTGGCATCAAACGACCTCTTTGATTGATTGATTGATTGATTGATTGATTGATTGATTGATTGATTGATTGATTGATTGATTGATTGATTGATTGATTGATTGATTGATTGATTTAACGTGCCGACGCAAGGAAGGCGATGAGGCGCGCCGTAGTGCACGGCTCCGGATTAATTTTGACCAGCTGGGAATCTTTAACGTGAGCCGAAATCTCGAACACACTGGCGCAAAGGACCTCTTCTCCGTGCATCGTTCGTTGTCCACCGCAGGCTTCAGAGCTTCGTATACACGCGCACATTTCTTGTAGTCGATCCTCCTATAGTACTTGCGCGCTGAGACCAGGGAAGATTTTTAAATCTGGATCTGGCCACTTGTTGAGCTCTGCCAGGTTTTCGTTGGTTTGTTCACGTCGCCAAATGCAATGGACGATTTTTTGATCTAGACCAAACTTAATTATTCCCTCTATTTTCGAAAATACAGTGTCATGAAAGAAACGCTGAAGAATGAATTTCAACATGGGTGATGCTGCAAAAACAACAGCCGCTTACGTGGTCCACGATGTCAGGCTCGTTCTTGCCGGAAGCCATTGTTCAAGGATCCTGTAAAAGTAAAGCACGTGCCATTGCTTTCAATCACTGCGAGCACCACTGTGGCGCTGCTTCCACATATTTGTCATTGTCCTTAAAATGTTCTTTTGCGTGCGTGTGTGTGTCCATTTCTGTATGCCATTACAGAACAGTGTGACAAAAAAGGAAGAAAGGGCGAACATTAAAAACTTGTGCTCCCTCTGAATTTACTCTGCTTCCTATTTCTCAGGCATTAACGGTCCAAAATGGTCAGCATTAACCAGAATTTGCAATTAACAATAAAAAAACACGCTACGCTCACATCGGATCTTGGAGCGAGGGCTTAAGTGATGGAGACTCTACGAGCACTAGCTGCAGCAAGAGCAACAAGAAAAGCACAAATACGGGAAAGAAAGAAAGAATTTGTGCTCCTACTTGGCCCTCTAATACATGCTTTAATTACTTTCCTTGATGAATGTAATCTTCCTGAACACTAATGCGGATAGCACCCGTCTCCTAACGTGGCGCACGGCGTTACAGGCTTAAACATTCGTTCGCTCACACAGACATTGGAAAGCACACCCATGGACGTTTATATGTTTAATCGATTAAATCAGAAACGAGCCCTGCAGTCGTGAGCAGGCTTGGACTACTCGGATATTATCAACTCCCTAAAACGTAAAGCCCATGTAAAAGTGCTAACCAGCCAACGAAAAACGAGGCACCTGAGGAGTTATGTGGAGACCATATCCACAGGATGCTGCCGGCACGTAATAAGGCGTACGGGAAGTGAAGCGTACTGATGTATGAACAAGCTACCGCGAAAACATCGCCACGGATGTGATTAGATAACGGCACGCAGTACTCTGCCTGAACATATCAGGAGCTGCGCTTATGCAGTCCTTATTCTTAGAAAATGAATCTACAATGATTGCCTGCTCTTGAATTAAGCGCTAGGGACAATAAAAGCGTTCGATAACGCTGTATTCCGCCAGCTGTGTTGATAAGCACGCCACCGATTACTCTAACAAAAAAAAAAGAAGAGATTAATTTAACGAAGTCTGCGGTGCGTACAAGCTTATCTTGCTACTTGCAGCACTCAGAAAGGCACATTTAGAAACAGCCGATAGGGAGGGTGGCTGTGACGGATTCTGCTGTCATCAGAGAAAACCAGACGGCGTGTCTTGTAAATATTTTATTCCGTTCATCGCTGGTTTCAACTGTTCGCGTCCTGGAGATTCTAACCTGTATTAAGTTAGTGAAATATAGTGAAGTGTACTTCACTTGGACAAAAATAAAAATGAAATGTATAGGGTTCCTTTGTTAATTGATATTTTATCATCAAACAGGAGCAGTATGTACGTGTCATTTTTTGTACGTGTCATACATGATCTCTAAAATAAACATCTGTCGTCTGCTCTCCGTCTCCTTTCCGTCACATACCAAGTTTAACAACCTCGTTCTGTTTCCTATTCCTACAAACCTACACGGTGATGGAGACTGATTGCCTCAAGAAAAGCTCGAATGCTTCCCAAAGGACTCAAAGCTCGGTCGGAATTACTATAATTACTATAATAACTATAATTTTTTATAGATAACGAACACTGCAATAAAGGTTTTTCAAGCCCTCGTTAAAGGAGCGATGAAGAGAAAATACAAGTTCGGTTTATTCGAAAGATTGCCTCGTTAGAACCATACTGACACCACTCTTAACGCAAACTTCGCTCAAATAAGCTACATAATTAGGAAAAAAAAGGGAATGACCATGCGAACCACCAGCTCATTTCCCGCAACAGAACCTACGATGTCATACTAGAATGCTCTGCGACTGGCGGAGACCGGCAAAATCAAACGCAAGTTAGGCAGGGCTTACCAGTTTGCATAGTGAGCTATATGCCCGTAAAACATACTGCAGATTCCTTTTATGACACTAAGAACGGTGGAATAAAGTTCCGAACGAACACGCAAACATGTACGCCAATGCGTACGAAACTACCGCCGGCCGAGCTCGACATCTCGCCGTCGCGCAGACGAATTTTAGGGTTCAAGGCTCTTCGGGGCCAACGAACCGTTCCAGCACGCACAGCCGCGACCTTGCTTGGTATCTTTATCCCTTGACAGCAGGTTGGCGTCATATCGCCAACCAGCAAAGGTGAAAATAGAAACGGGGGGAGTAAGGAACAGCAAGCAGCGACAAGATAGTGCCACTCGTCGCAGAAGTTTCGGAATGGTGTTGGCTTGCTGCTGTCATTACGAGCTCGTTTTCGGTTTACAACCATTGAAAACTTCAGTTTGTTCGAGTACTTTACCGTGAAATTTCGTTGCTGCGTCCTGAAATGCCCATGTAGTACGGGCAAATCGCCACTCTAAGGCAAACCTCAGGGGGGGACCCTACCCTGAATGGCGTTATCGGAGTTGAATGATTATGGTTGGTTGAGTTTTGCTGCTCTGGGGTGCGGCACTTTGGTACAAATCCCTCCACCATCTGACAACGGTAGGGAGTGCGACATCCCCGCCGGTGAAGAGATGTCCTTTCATGCGCTGCCCAACGACGAAACTCGGCGAAGCAAGTGGCTACGTTTTGCGAACTTTGCAAACGGAGGAGAAAGGGAGCTAAAGGAGGTACGAGTGTGCTCGCTTAATTTCCGACGAGGTGATTACGGCAGGGACCCTTACGTTAACATACTACTGGGGCATGCCGCCGCTGGTCGCCGACTTCGTCAAATCGCCGTCAAAGCGCTCTGAGCTTGAAAAAAAAATAATAAAGAATCCCGTACACACCGCGCATTGACGCTCGTATCTTTCTGGTCGGACCAGAGAGCTCGCTCGAACGGATGTCCGTATAAACGACACCGGCCAACTGGCATAAGCAGTACTGCTACTGAAATTGAACTATTATTAACCGTAATAAAAATACGGCACATAACCAGTCTGTATTCGTCCGTCGCGACGGGGCTGACGAGGTAGCGGTGCCGACGGCTGGGCGTTCGTTTGTTGTGGGTATCGCGGAATGGTCGCTTTCCGCTCCATCCGTGTATCCCACAACTACTGCCGCTCGTGCACTTAGAAGCATTGAGCGTTCAAGTGGTGTGAGGTTGTTAAAGGCAAGCCCGAGCTCCTCGGCGAGAGCTTTGTTGTCCGGATCAGGCGAGGGCTGCAGGTGTACTAGGTTTTACTAGTATTTTTAAAACGGCCACCGTCTCTGCTTCTGCACGAGTTCCGGTTCCTGTTTGATTTCCGCGTGTGGGCGCTATATGGAGCCGACATACTAAGTATCTGATTCATCTACTGGCTCATATGACGCCATTGTTCACGTCACGAAATGTACAATTTAGCGGGTGATTTAAAAATTTTGGATTAAATTGCCGTATTTCTCAGTGAATAAATCGTCGTTTGCTTCCGGGAAAGCGCTTCTTGGGGTACTATGAAACACCTAATCTTTCGAATAAAACAAACTTTTGTTTTGCCTTCATGGCTCCTTTAGGCAGGGCCATGTTCCTCGTCTTCCAAAAATAATTAACGGGGTTTGCTTATAGGACTTCCTAGATATGTGAAGGCGAAAGACTACTTGGATCATTTTTTGGTCTGCTGTTGAACTTCGCGGCCGCACCCACCGGTCACCACTTCACCAGCCTACTGAGCAGCACCCTTGGAAGCTCGTTCCGCTCGCCAGCCAACGCCGGCAGGGTATACTGTTCACTTCCGCCGGTACGTTCACCTCACACGGCCGCTCGTATTGAACGTGCGTAATGAACGGCCCACCCTCCCTTTGCGCTGCTGTTTCCCTTTCCCGGCACGCGATCCCCGGCTCGCGCTCGCTCCGACCACTACTTAGGCCCTTTTTGTACCACTGATTGTCTGAACATCATAACGTGCGCATAAGGATTAAGGCATCATAAGGCTTTCGCCTTAAAAAACCTTCACCATTCCTTTCTAAAGAAAGTCGAGATAAGCGTGAAAGCTTTCTCACATCAAAACTGGGACAAAAGTGCGTCCAAACTATGGTCCAACCTTCAAAGACCCGAGGCGCAAACGAAGAACGAGCCCATGCGACAATTTTTCGCGCGCTAAGTAAACGCATCTACGAACGGCCTAAATGATTCCCGATAAGTGGCCTATGAGATAAAGGTATACGGTTGTACTCCTTCTTCGTGATCAATGCGTGCATTGTCTTATCTAGAAGCGTTCCTTTTTGGCGATTTTCAAGTAAATCGTCTTGACGCAGTGGAAGCCCCCGGTTTCACGCACGCACTATGCGACCAGAGCTCTTACCAGAGCTTCTCGGTCGGCGAACGGGTCTATGGGGGAAATGCATCAGTTCTCTGATAGGACGCCATCGGTCCCACTAAGAAAGCTTTCGCTTTGAAAAAGAGAACAGAGAGACGGCTGCTTGGAATGGTGGAAGCCGAAAGTACCCGCGCGGAATTTGGGCGCAACAAGCAGATTTCGATGGCACCCATAACGCAAATCCGGCGCCGCAAATAGGCTGGCTTCCCGCAACCCGACACGAGGGACAGGCCAGGGAGGGAACAGAGCGGCTATACTCGGGGTGTAGTGCCTAGAATTAACTTTCTAGGCACTATACTCAGGGTCAGCTTAAGAACGGCAACGGAAGTTGCCTCTGCGGCTCATTACCGCAGCCGGCTGTTACTCCGCGCAGCACAAGAAGTGCCGTACTGCGAGTATTTCGAATGTGACACGAGGCGTTTCCGTGATTTCTCGCACGTAATTTACTTTGAAATTCCTGCGGTTACCGGAAAACGACTACGTGCGAAAAAGAAGGCGCCGTTTCGCATTAAGCGCAATCTCCTTTCACGCTACAAGTAGTGACCATGTTCCTATGGTATTTGAGATAGTGCCCTTCTAGGTCCCCACGTGCTCCTATGATTCGGCATACCAATTTACACCATATGCAAAACAAAGTAAAGGTACTTCAATCTATTCCATCCGGTAAAGAGGAACGCAGGGCAGTTCACGTTACATGCATCGTTGTGGACGCTGTTAAGCCTTCTCAAATTATTATCTCTTCCCAAAAAGATGGCAATAGCCCGTGGTGGAATGAAGACTGCGTGCTGGCGTACAATCAAAGGCAGGCGGCTTGGAAGGTAGTTCTTAGAAACCAATGCCCGTCTAACAGGACCAATTACAAATTTGCGGCTGCCATATTCAAACGGACAGTGTCTAAAGCGAAAGAAGACCATAACACCGAGAAGTTTCCCGCTCTCTCAAAGCCAATGAATAGGCGATTGCTATATAAGTTTATTCGCTCGAGAAAGGTGCTACAAGAGCACTGCAATGAAAATTCAGTGGTTCAGTCAACTCAGGAGTCTATTGAAGCTCTCGAACAAATTGCACAAGACCTTAAATCCCGATTTTCTTCTGTTTTTTCTGCTCCTTTTATCAGTCAACTTTCGAATGTTGGTTTCAACCCAGTGACAATGTCGGAATTGGCTGAAGTTGTTTCACAGCTGTCTGTGGCTGCTCCGGGGCCAGATGGCATTACTGTGTCAATGTTACAGTTTTTATTTGAAAAAACCCCTAACGATTTACTCAACATAGTAAACACGTCGCTGAAAAATAGCTGGATACATCCAGAATGGGAACTCTCTAAGATAGTGCCACTGCTAAACAACGAATGTTTAGGTTATATCCCAGATAACATCAGGCCGATTTCCTTAACTTGGTAAAGCTCGTCGAGAGGATACTGCATGGGCGCCTTATGTAGTTTCTCGAAAGCAATAGGATGTTAAGCCCCACCCAAATTGGCTTCAGACCCGGGAATTCTATTTGGAAGGCTCATGTTGTCATTGAAAGCCGCGTTAAACTAGCCCGTAGCCTAGAACACGTAAGCGCACTTGTTACTCTGGATATAACAAAGGATTATGACAGCGTAGAGTATACTACCTTAATGTCACATCTAGAGAGTACCGAAATTCCACTATACATTCAGTCCAGGATTGGTGCCTTTTTAACTGGAAGGACGCTCTCTTGTCCGAAAGATGGCGTATCATCTTCGCAATATCAGCAGTTTCATGGGGTTCCTCAGGGGTCAGTCCTTTCTCCGGTTCTTTTTAATATTCTTCTCAGATCAATTCTGATTGTGGACGGTATATCAATTTACGTTTATGCCGGCGATATTGCTTTTACTCATCGGGCAGAGACATTCATGACTTGTGTCAGCGACTACAAAGCTATCTGTTCGCCCTAGATAATTGGCTTGGCAGGCTGCATTTATCAATTAATGAGGGAAAATGTGCTGTTTTAGTATTTCCTGCTATCATCCCCACATCATTATGCCTATTGTACCGACAGCAGCCCATCCCTCAAGTTACACAAATTAAATACCTCGGTATAATCTATGATGACAAGCTTACATGGCGTCCCCATATTAAACATGTTGCTGCTAAAGGAGAAAGAGCTGCAGGCGTGATCCGCAGGCTATGTAACCACAAATTCGGGTTGCGTAGAGACACAGTGTTAATGATATATCCGAGCTATCTTCGCCCGGTATTCGAGTTTGGCTGCGTCCTATTTTCCGGTTGTGCGGCGTACAAATTACATCCCCTATTTATCGTTGAGAGAATGGCTTTGCGACTCTGCTTGGGATTGCCAAAATATGTCGCTAACCCTATTTTACACCTTGAGGCTCGATTTCCTCTCCTGAAGTATAGATTTCAATTATTGACCGCGTTAACCTTCATCAAATTGTTTGACTCCCCGCTGCATGACGCTCAGTTCATTTTCCGCCTGAGGCCTGCTCTTTTTCAAGCTATTCAGTGGACGCGGTTCCAGAGCCCCCAGATGGACCTAGTACAGTCATGGCTTCAGCCACTTAACATAGACCTTTTTCGGCTCCCCCTCCTTGTATTAGTGTGTCATCTGTGGAAATAAACTTTGATAATATCTTCCCCCAGAATGCAAAGATGTTGCCGGCCCGAATCCTCAATGGATTGCTGGAGGATCATTTGCCAACCCTTCATTGCCATATCGTCATTGCTACCGATGTCTCGAAAAGTGATGAGAAGGCTGGAGTCGGCATATTCTCCCAGGCCCTCTATTGGTCCTTTTCAATTAGATTACCTGATTACACACCTATTTTCCAGGCGGAATTATTAGCAATAATTCTGGCTCTTCAAAAACTTCAGCATAGATTTTAGCACGTTGTTATTATTTCTGGCTCCCTCTTTGTGTGTTCCGCATTAACATCCGAAAAAGATTATTCAATTATCCGCACATTCCGGTCATTTGTTCCTCATCAGCTTTGTGAGGTTAGGCTCATGTGGGTTCCAGGACATGCAGGAATCTCATACAATGAAGTGGCTGATCAATTAGCCAGTATGTCTCTTGGTGGCCCTGTGGTCGTTCAATGTCCAAATGATAGCTTTTTATTGGGGGCACGATTTAGACGTTTACAACTACTCCAGACTTATCGGCAAGACGCCCTTCTCTTCTCGAGAGATTATAGCCACCTTCGTCATGCATGGAAGCCGATGTTTTGTGAATCAAGGATATGCGAGGTAGCAATCACTAAACTTCGGTGCAAAATTCCCCCATAAAATTTTTATCTTTATAAATCTGGTCTGGCTCCATCTCCGCAACGTCCTTCTTGCGACGAACTAGATAATTAACTGCCGCAGCCTGTTTAACTGCCGCAGCTTCTCCCCAATGCGACGCACGCATCTGGAGTCAACCTTTAGTCGCTTCCACCTTCCGCTATCTACTTCCGAGGTGCTGTCATTAGGCGCTTCCGCCCAAGGAGTCTGCCACAGGGATGTTGTGTCCGCCCTTCACTGTTATGTTGCGGCTACTGGTCGGTTTTCCTGCTAGCCAGCTAAGAAATTCACATTTATTTAGTTTTTCTTCCTGACTCTACTTTCATATTATACATATTAAAAAATTCTGTTCTGTATTTTCTTTTCTAAATTTTGAGATCTAAAGAATTATAGGTCACATCCTGATTAGGTACAAAGCTTCTTGGCCAATCCCCCGAGTGCGTATGTGCCGTGGTATGAGGCAACCAACCAACCAACCAACCTTTCAAAAAGCGCGCCCACGCTGACATCTGGGCAATCTGGGTGCGTCTCTTCGGCAGAGTGACACACTACGTGAGCTATTGCCGTTCTTAAAGGGACACTGAAGTGAATTTGTCAAGCTCCCGTTTTTGCTTGCACTGCGTAGACTGGCTCAAATTAGCACACTTTTCATCGTTTATCCGGTTGACAAATCGGTAATTATTTTACAAAGCGCGAAAGAAGAAAAACTACCATGCGCGGTTTGCGGCGGCCGCACCAACTAAGGCTGTGACGTTGAGAGGAGGGGCGCCGTGATTGGACGATGCCCAAGGTTAGCAATCACACAAGTTTCGGTTTCGGTTTTGTAAAACATAACCAATGGCGTTGTTGGATGGGCATTCTCAATATCTCAGTAAATTATCGTACCGCGCTTCTGCCATGTTGTCGGCTGTAAAATGCACAAGATAAGCCTCCCAGGACGGCTTGTAGTCGTAGCATTCACTAGCCGAGACCTACGCAGTGCATGAACGCCCTCCGCGTACCCGCAGACGCCCAAATGTCATGCGCTTTTCCCCCATATTTGGAGCTTGCCTCCCTCATGCCTGTATCGTAAAAAGCGTGTTCGCACCAGGCCAAGGGTCTGTTCATTCTGGCCTGTGCCCTGCTGTGCCCACTGCCTGCAAGCAGTCGGTGCTTATGGCAACAGCACGTACGAGAACTCGCTAGCGCGCCAGTGCCAGCCTGCGCGCGTTTTGTGAACTAGTTCGTGTAGCCATGAACGTTGCGGCCCAAAAAAAGGTGAACTCAATATAGAAAACATCGGCGGAAAACAAAAAAGGTAACTTACAAAAAAAAAAAATAATAAGCCCGTACCCGCGGGGATTTGAACTCGTGACTTGCAAAACACTTGCGGTGACATACCTAGGGCCTCAGGCAACTAAACCACGGAGCGGGACGCGAAGTAATGGCTAATATAGAGTATATATTTTACAACCGGTTTACACTTTTATTTAGTTTTGGTATTTCAAGCAGCTTAGGTGACTATTTGTTGTACTGCGCTCGTGCAGTAAGCGTCGCCCGAGTTTCCACAGTAGCTCACGTCTAGCAATTGCATTTCGTAGACGGAAAAGCGTTCGCAGATGCGTAGTCGTGCTGCTGACCGCTGTGCTTGTTCGCCCAGCGCAAAAAAGTGCTTCCCGCGCCCTAGTTTTACGCTGTACGGTAAAAATATCAGTTGATTTTATTTCCTTACTACCTATATTGACTTCGCTGACTCTTCTCCCGCCTTCAAGAGGCCTTATATTTTCCTACTGGCGTACCAGTCAGCGAAGCGTCGCATGTGCGCTTGTGCAGCACTTGTGTGAAGCGACCTTGACTTGGAGCTAGATACAGTGTACAAACTAACCAAGTAAAGAAAGGCACATTCTTCCATTCACAAACGTGTCCTGGTTTCAACTGAGCGAACGAATTGCGACGACCCGTCGGCGGCCGGCGGACGAAACGCTGGGCCGACTGACTCTGTCGGCCGGGGAGCCGTGCAGTAGCGCAGCCGTGGCGCAGCCAATTGCCAGCTCATCCCCTCCTGACGTCACACGAAAACGCCACAGAAAGTGGGCGAGCGTAAAGAGAGGAGGACAGCATTTTCGAATTAGTTTTTCTACTAAATAAAATCGCGTAAACGCGCCTAGAGTGGTCGAAACATGGCCTGGGGACTCCGGCCTACAATTTGCGCTAGTAATCCCGCAATGTTTACATATCACTTCAGTGTCCCTTTAAATTGCATCCTATTATAGTATACGTGCCGTTACAGAAAACTCCTTGCGTGCGGAGTGCCGTAGACAACGCGCCGGCAGATCCGAGCAAGCAAAGTAGCTTGGGCGAAGTCGAGTCGATCGTAATTTTGTTTCGAAGCGAAGCCTTGCGCTCCGTGGTTTCAGCTGGGCGTCGTTCGCTACTCCCTCACCGCTTTTACTGCGCTGCCAGCAGTGTCGTTTCGCGTAAATCCAGTGTTGTCTATTTCTATTGTATCTTACGATATTGGTATTGATTATGACGGCTATGCAATGCCAGGTGTAGTAGTAAATCGAACAGAAAAAAAAGCCCTCCCTGATGTACCAAAACCTATATGTTCATAGGGGAGTTTCAGACAACAAGGAGCAGGGGTCCGGTGAAATTTCGTAGAGGTACAGGGGAAAAGGAGGGTGGGGGCGTGAAGTGAGCTCAGTTTGTCAACCCAAATCTGTCACACATCCGGCACTGCAATGCTAGAGCAGACCCTACCGATTCAATCAGAACGCTCGCCCGCAAATTCGAGTTCGGGCTCTGTCTCCTCTCCCGTAAAGATGAACGGACACCTCTCGAAATGCATATCTGCATGTGCTCGGCGCATGAAATCTTGACACATTCACGTTCATAACATTGAGCTAAAACCTTGCTTTGAAAAACATCCCCACTCACCTGCTACACGTGTAGAGCCAAAGGTGTAAAGATGTAGATAAATATGCAGCGAAAACGCCAGTCGTCACAAGCAGGCCTAGTCTTCGTCCCACTGATCTTGCAAAACGAAACTTTGCTTTGGCAGGAAACAGCGGCACGAAAAAGCAAGCGGCAAAAGCAACACAACCGGAAAACGTTGATGTTGCAACGAAAGGGGCACCGAGCAATGGAGTCAGAGTGAGAAGCACGGGACTGGCCGGCTGTTTCGCGTGCAACACGTGCGTTCCCACTGGCGTTCGCTAAAAGGCAAGGACTAACTAACAGTGCCCCCGACGGCGAAGGCTTCTCTTCTCCGCTTACGAGATCTCAGCTGCGCCCCCTATCTCGCGAGGCGTGGTTCGCACACAAACTTTTTCGAAGAGCGAACCATCCGTTAAACCGACACTCAAAACCAGAAATTAAACACAATTAAAAGATAACTCGGCCTATGTCATGCTCTCAGATTCGATCCGGTGTTACCCACTTGACGTTTCGTCCGCACGGCATATCGCGATATCGCATTCCCGTCCAAGTTATTTGACGGCTGCGAAAGAAAGGCGAAGCCATACATTTTTTTAGACCGTGCGCCACGCAACCTGACGCGACCGGGCTATGTGAGGCGGCCAAGGCCATACGCCATACTCCGCCTGAGTCCGCCGTAAACGGAAGCGGCCGCGCCGTCGCCGGTGATGCGCGAGGTGGCGCCGTATGCCCGGAGGAAGTTGAAATGTGATATCGCGCCGATGTTGTGCTTTTCTTATTTGCTCGTACGCACTGCATTCAGCCGATAACACCTACGGCGAGTTGCCACATCATTCGTCGTCGCTCTTTCAGCTCAGCCGCGAACACGATGCCGAGGCTTCGAGGGTATGCGCCGTCGAAGAAGGAGCCGCAAAGGCTCTTGTGCCTTCGATAGGAATCGGCTTGAACGTAGACGAACACAAAGGAAAAGTAATAAACACGACACACCGCTGTCGTGTTTAAAACACTGTCGGCGTGTCGTGTTTCTTCCTCTTCATTTGTGTTCGTGTACATTCAAACTGATTCCCATCGATGAGTATGTACCAACTGGGATGCACTGAATGCACTCGGATGGAAACTGAACTGTAGCTGTCAGCTTGTCAGGACCCTCTCCTCTTAGGATACCCTTGCCTCTGCACGCGATTGACCCTCAGTGCAATTTCCAGTTTTCACGATGCCTACAAAAGCAAACTGAGGGTGTCCTTCTCCGGCTATATACGCCTGAAATTTACTTCACTCGAAGTTTTCTGTTTGAGATGGCCTGGACGGACTTGCCATTGTGCTCTGTGCGAGAAGACATATGGCATGTCTTGTGTTACTGCCTGCAGCATACGACTCAATGCGAAACCACGAAAACAACTCTTGTGCGACTGCTACAAGGAAAATCTTAGAGCTGCATCCCTTTCTCGGTCCGTAGCAAAGTGACGCTGACGGGGCGGGAGGGACAAAGGCTCTGTTAACTTTTTGTCTGACCCAGGATTTTTTTTTTTTTATTCGAAAGTTTGCCCTGCGGCATAACGGTGCATGATTCACAGGTACGCGAACAAGTTTGCTTCTCGTATAAAGTCTAGAAGGTGCCTATGAAATAATCGAGGTTCTTTAACCTCGGGATCCTCAAATTTTTTCTCCTAGCGCTGTAAAGTTTCTCTACGGTCCGAACTGATTTTATTTCCTTCTCCCTCTTATTAATTGTTGCTGCGTACTTATTCCCCTTTTCTTTTCTTTTTCGCCTCACTGTGTTCTTCCCCATCTGAAGTAGCGAACCCCGCCGTTCGTGGGGCTAACCTCTTCAGTGTTCTCAAAGCTCTCTCTCTCTCTCTCTCTCTCTCTCTCTCTCTCTCTCTCTCTCTCTCTCTCTCTCTCTCTCTCTCGCACAGATCCGAGACGTTCTGCTCTTGTGCCCACTTTTTTGTAACTGCGAAATTTGTTCCAATATCTGCCGCTACGGTAGCATTATGATCGCAGTGAAGAATTCGAGACTTCGAAGAAAGGTTTAACGTTAACTGGTTTACTTTACTGATGACATTGACCGATCTTTAACGCTTACAAATTTGAAAGAGTACACTTATTACATCAAATGAGAAAAACAGTCAACAGAACAAGAGTACTTAACGGGACATGGGATGGCTGACTGGATCGCGGTCTCTAGGCGAAAGGGCTCGACGGCGGGCGGCAGAGTTTCTGAAGTGAGTCCTGCTGCAGCCCGCCCGCTGCCTCCCGCTGCCGTGAACCCGGCGGAGAGGGTTTATATTCACTTCATGCGTACTCGTGGGAAAAAGGCGCATTCTGGCACCACTTTCTGCAGCCAATCGGGGAGACGCTTGTAAACACCAATCAGCCGTGTCCCCGCCAAAGTGAAAAGTACCAATCAAACACAGACACAAGGTTTGAACCCGAACACTCGCGCGTGGATAATTATTGACGCAGAGAAATTAATTCAGACAAAAAACACTAAAGTAAACAGTGGAAAAGACAGCAAGGTCGTTTGTTTGAACTACACCGAGGACCCGGAGCCCGAAAGCGGACAGTGCAGACGCCACGGGGGGTGTGGAATGCCGCGGCCGCGCCGAAACTCAAGCTGGGTAGATGGTCCTCCCTTAACAGCCGCGTCTTCCGGTCGGTCAGTGCCAATGAGGTTGTTGGTCAGCGCGCACGCCGCATGCCTTTCTCAGAAAAAAACAGGGCTTGGCGACCGAAGAAGGATGCTACAAAATAGAAAAAGCAAACTGAACGGGGCTTCGCGATAATTTAGTGTAAAATACCACATGGCGGCGACAACAGGTAGGAATGCTTGGCTAAACACTATATACCATCGATTAATTAAATTAGGCAGTGTTCGTCCGGTGGCTGTACACATAGAAAAAATTATATTGCAAGTGTTTAACCACTCGTGGTGGGCTGGAAATGTAACGGGGATATTACTAAACGATTTCGCATTTCTGAGCATACCTCTACCGATTTTTCGGCCCGTCTGTTCAGTGCGCACTTTCACTCGCAGGAGCAGGCGGCTACACCTGTTAACGTTAACCAGACAGGGCCAGACTCTTCGCGCACAGGGCGCGCTCACAAATACATTTTTCCCCCATGCGTTGCCATGTTGATTACGCGGCCTGCTCGCCTCCTTCTGACGACCCTCCGCGCGAAATCATGACGGTGGAGTTGCATGGCGAGGAAAGCCCACGTAACATCGGAATCCATTAGGCCAATTAAAAAAAAATGCGCGTTTGCTCTGGCACCAGGTGTAAAGGAGTTTATTAGATAACTTGCCAACTATGCATGCATCTAGTTTTGTTTTGGGTCGGTACGGGCGAGCGTCTTTGAGAGGCTGATTAAGGTGGACACCACTTGCGTTGTGGAGAAGAAAGTTACCACTGAAGTTTGTTCAGCGTAACTGTGCATCTCTAATCCCCCCCCCCCTTCTCCCGCCCGTATGGAACGAAAGTTTAGTGCGTGGAACAGAAATTTAGGGATTTGTGTTCAGCGAATAGAAAAATTCGTAAAAATAAACCAAGGTCTTAGGATCTTCATGTCCTATATTTTCCTCGGAAATATTTCTTCCCTGCAATGCATGTGTGTTGAGAGGTGAAGCCGCCTTTAAGAAAAAATCACTGCGAGCTTGGTTTTTGTCAGCTGGCTTTCCCACAAAATGTGCGCAGTGAAACACGGGCATCTGCGGACGGGGGTATGGTTGCAGCGCCACTTTATACTCCTCTCCACTACCACCGTCACCCATTTCCCGAGTACCACGCGCTGCGTCTACCAACTGCATATAGCGTGCTTGCGGCATCTAGGCAGGAGGGAGCATCCACGCCTATAGGCAGGACTCACACGCTTACCATTTCAACCCCTGGTCGTCTCACAGCCCGACGCGACTTGACTTCTGGTCTCCGTGGTCGAGTGGTTCGAGCTGGTTTGGGTCCCCTAGAGCAAAAATTCAGTCCAGCAAAGTTTCATTCTTCCGATTAGCTGGGAAGTATGCTCAATCGCAAGTTACAAACAAACGTTTTTTTTTTTTTTTAATTTTGTCTCTCGCCCAGCTTCGGTGGCCATCCTTGTCCACAGGGTGGAAGAGCAGGGATTTTTTGTTTGGCTGCATCATGAAAAGACAACAATAGGCTGTTAAAAATATGTTTCAAACACACAAACTGCCTTTCCAGTGGGAAGAAGTATAGACTAAGAGATTACCGGGCCAGTGCGACCATGTAAAATCATTATTTCGTAACGACCATTGCGTATGTTTGAACCGACTGCTGGAGACACGACACGAGGGTGCTGTCTGAACAAGTACTACTTTTTGCACTGTAGTTTGAATCCCCTGGCGTAAAATCCCCGGGAAAAGCGGAGTAATTCCTAAATGAAGAAAGAATTAGGAATGATTTAATTCCACGATTGAGAAAGAGCGAGTAGAGAGCAAGTTAAGCGGGGAAAAGCGGTAAAATATACAATGTAGCAGCACTTTTTTGGCGAGTTGTTGTATGTTTGTCCGCCAGTTTCACATGCACACTGAGGTGTGTAGCCGCAAATAACGTGCTTCCCTTACCATTTTTAACAATTGCCTGTATACCCGAAGTGGGCTCTGTCTGCCCGCGCTGTATATAATCGCGTTTTTCACAGTGCAACAAGAAGAGGGCGATGCCAGACCGTTATCTTCTGCAAACCCAAATTTCTGGCAGCCCTACACCGGAAACTGCAGTCATTATCTGGATTTCCTCATCCTGGCTTTCCACTACGCGGGTAGCCTGGCCCCGACTCTGCGAACAAGATATCCAAACTTTCATGTAGTCCTGTCGTGCCGCTAGCAGAAGAGGGCGCCTCCACGCGCATCGCCTGATCCGTGTACCGTCAGACCTTTGGTGATGTGCCGCATATCCACATGTACCTCCATACCTGCTTCACCCTCGCGTTCTCGCTGCAGCCCTCGAGGCCACCCTCCGTATACCTGCTATCCATTCGCTCCCGGCGTAACCATGCATGCCTCTTGAGAGCCTTTTGGGAGCCGGATCTTCTAATACTTCGAAGGCCAAGTTGAGCGTCTTCGATGGAATTCCCGATACGTCGGTTGAGCAGCGGGAGGGGGAACTGACCAGCTTCGGCTGACTGCACTGGCGGAGGTGGTCGCAAGGTCCAACTGGGGTGCTGGGATCGAAACTTCCCCAACATCGTGCTTTTATACCATTGAAGTTTGTTTACTCTCTCTCTCTCTCTCTCTCTCTCTCTCTCTCTCTCTCTCTCTCTCTCTCTCTCTCTGCGGACATCATGCCCCGAACCTCTTCCGTGACCACTTCCTCTAAGCTGCGCGTTGAGTCTCGATCGGCTCCACAACCCGGCTAGGCACCCTGCGCATTCAGGACCTCTCCGAACTAATTGATTCTGCTCACTCGCGGTTTCATTCTTTATTTGACGCACTCGGCTGGAAACGCTTCTTTCTTCCAGTGTCTTGTGCATGGGTGTATAGAAATGTATCTTTGTGCATGTGTGCGTAGTGCGTGCTGCGTATTGCGATGTGTGATGTACATGAACGAGTATATGTGTGCGCGCGTGAATAGACGCGCAGATCGATGTGCATATGTACGCGTGTTAGCGTTTATGTGTGTGATGTGTGTGTTTGTGTGTTAATGCATATATGTGCGTTTATGTACGTGGGCATAGGTATGTGTTCTTATTTGTCTGTACTCCCGTATGTAGTCGCATTTATGCAGATATTTTCGCTGCCATCGTGTTCACATATTAACGGCCTCCGCTGTACCTTCGGCTACTGGACTAGCATTCTGTTGCCTGTTTTCTATGTAGTGCTTGAACGCATCCGCGCACAGCGACATCTTCAACATCATCATCATTTCAATTATCATCGCCACCACATTCGTCCGGCGTAGCAGGCCTTATCATGGCTTATATCGCCAGACTCATTAAAAAGGGTTCTTTCTCCCTCTCTCTCTCCCAGAAAATAAAGCAACTGAATTTTCAAAAAGAATGTTGCTATGGTATGGTCACTTCATCTTTAGTGAAAACGGTTTAATCATTACCCCTTCACGGCACTGATGTTTGTTATCATCGTGGTAGATGACAACACCGTCGATCTTGTGCCAGGTGCGAGAAATATGTCGTCGTTTATTTCGAGGTGTATGTATAGAGCACACATACAGAAGAAGCACGCATACAAGCGTCAGTTGCGCCTCCGAGCAAAAGAAAAACGCTACACTAAGCGGAGCTATTATAGACTGCCCCGCCTCCAGCGCGCCAGTCGGCCGATAAAAGCGAGATGTGGCCGGCCGACGTTCTCCCTCTCGCGGCGGGAGTAGCAGCAGCGGCGGCGGCGGCGCCGGCCGTCCTGGCGGGGCGTCATTTAAATTACAAATCCGGGCGGGCGTAATTGAATCACCCTGATGAGGCACCGCCAGTGGCCGGCGCTCGGGCGCGCTGACCAAAGTGATTGGGCAAACGGACGAGCCACTATTTGTTGACAAACAGGAGCCCAATTACCGGTAAAGCAATTAGTGTAAACGCCCCCTTCTCCCCTTCCTCCCCACTCCCCCTCCCGCTCACCTCGTTCGCCGCCGCTAGGTGTCGGCTCGCCTGTCTCGCAAGGCGGCTTTGTTTCGCGCCGCTTTGGGTATATACCGTTTGAGTATAGTACGTATGAACGACGTCGCTACGTTTTATATCTATGGGCTGTTTTGATGATGCGAACTTGCTTATGCCTGGGTTCAGTGTATTTTTGCACTGCGCGTTCAAAAGCTCTGGTTCCGAACTTTATCCAAGATCGTTTGATTATCTGCGAAAGCTTATACGTTTCATCACTTTGATATGCATTTTGAATAGATTACTAGTTAATAAGCACCATTTTTCTGATCAGTGGCCTGTACTCTCAAGTAGACAACGGTTGCCTCTGAGCGACCCGCGTCGGGCATACTTACATTCGCACCGCCTCTCTTCGTCAACGCTCCAAGCGCTTGCGTGTTTAGTTTCTCCCGGCTCCTCTGGGTGGCGGTCCCGTCGTCAAGACAAGACGCCGTTCTCCGTTTTTGATTTGGGTTCTCTTTTGCCGTCGTAATAAGGGGGTGCCACAAAGTGCGGACTCCAGCTTCGCTGGTCGTTCACCATTACTGAGTGGAATGGCTCAACGCTTTTTTTTTTTTTGATAATGCCAGAGGTAGGAAATACTACCCTTGATTTTTTCAGGTCGTAACCAACCTCGTCTGCACTTCAGATATTGAAGGTTCAAGAACTGTTCCACTCCATTTCGATGGTTGGAAAGAACGTAGCCAATCATGCCGTTGAAATTATTCACCGCCAAAGCTTCGTGAAATTACTGCCCGCTGTTCGTGTAAGTGGGATGTAACGACCGGTAAGGGTGTTGGAAATATAATGAGGCATTTTAAAGCGGAGTTCACAGTCATAATCCAGGTGAAATAGTTGTTAAGAACTCTGAAGAACTTTCCTCACCATTTTTATCCCTTTTAGCATGGGCGTCGCTAATGCCTTGTGCACCATTGAACTTCTATATCCACCTTTTGTATTTTCGTTTTTCCTCCTTTCCAGTGCGGGAAATGCCAGAATGATGCCAGGACGTGTCATGGCTACACCTGGATCATCTAGCAGCAGAGAACTTTGTCATCTCCCTTTCTCCAGTTACCCACAACACTTAGGGTATCTCGGTTCAGTGCACGTATCTCACGCGTCTGATGCTGTTCCAATCGGCCGACGGCAAGCCGTGAGCGCAAAATACATCTATGAACACATTATGCATCAGAAAATGGAAGGGAGGGACGTTGCCCCTGGTTATGATGTACTTTAAGAGAGAGAGGCGTGTCGTCCGGGACTGGTCGGTGGGGAGCCCATTTTGCGATGAAAATTTCTGCTGGCGAACTCATGTTGCAAGCAGGGCCCCTGGCGACTGCTGCTTACCAGTTGGCTTTACAAGTTTTGTTTTTCAAATAATTCCATATTTATTGCTTTAAAAAGCCTTATTTCTCCATCCCGATGAGGAAGGAGTAGGCTTTCGTGAAGGTCACTCCCAACCACAGTCTACAAAGTAAAGTTGACTGGGGTCGAGACAGCCCATACGGAATACGGCGCCGAAGAAGGGGATCCTGAATATACAGTCGGGGATTCGAAAAGTCCGGTGTATTCCATTGCTGCATGGTAATCTTGCGTGCAAGGGAGCGAAGCGTCCTGGCGGCATCGGTTCTTGAAAGCGGAAGTAGAATGGTGCGGTCGCTCTCATGGCCTGTACGGGCAGCTTCATCCGCCAGCACGTTACCGATGACTCCGCAGTGACCTGGAAGCCACTGGAAAATTACGTCATGGCCGGCTGTGATGGCTTGATGGAATTTTTCTCTTATCTCTGTCACCAGTTGGTGTAGGGGGCCGTAGCGCAGGGCTGCGCGTAACCTCTGTAAGGCAGCCTTGGAATCCGAAAAGATCGCCCAATTTTGAGGAGTAGCTCCGATGATATAGAACATGTGCTGTGTCGCTGCCCCGAATACTCGTCGGAGAGGAGCGTGCTTGCCACCGCGCTGAGCCGATTGGACAATCGACCATTTACGGTGGAAACTATTTTAAGTCATCGGTCTTCACCATCGACCTCGCAGAAGGCGACGAAAGCCCTTTTACGTTTCCTGAGTGAAACGAACTTGCTTGAAAGACTATAGTGCCCGAAACGGGACTAGAGTGCGCGCTTTCCCACTCCTATCTCTTCCTCTTCTCCCCCCGTTTTATTCCCTGAACCCCATTCCCCCAGTGCAGGGTAGCAAACCGGGCTCTACACCTGGTTGACCTCCCGGCCTTTCCGTTCTTTTTTCTTCTTCTTCTGTCTTATTTCTCCGTTCCACGGCATAAGGTTTTATGAAAGACCTTAATTAATTGTTGAGTTTGGTTTAAAAACTTTTAGGCGGCGCTGGCTGCAGCAGGAGTTCTCCGGGAAACGCCGGCGCTCCATACAATTTTTTCTACGTAAAAGGCGCCCGCGCTGTCTATCGGTTCGTCCCCCACACGACACACCGGTATCTTCTAGTACACTGTGACCCTGTATAACATAATTGGTAAGAGAATTCGATGCGGTAGCCATAGGTCTACTCCATCTACCTGAGAAGAACATTTGTCTTTATTTGTTCTCTGTCAAACATTTCGAAGTACCTGCTTTGAACACGGAGAGTTTATCAACATAAACAACATTTTTCCCTCGGCTTTCTTACCCATTGGTATTGCTTCGATCCCTGGACTTACGCACACACACTCCCGTTAAGTCGGACACGAAGGGACCGTAACAATTTGTTCGTATTATCAGAAATTTGTCTTAGGTTTTTTCGCATTGTGGACGTTACAAGAGAGCAAAAATGTTGTTCGTCTTAACCGTGTTCGCCTTAACAGGAGTCCACTGTACTTATAATAAATTTTTCTAGGCTCATTTCCTGCTCCTTCGCAAGGGAGGCGTTGCCCCTTCGCTTTATCCGCTACTTTCCTGTGGGCATTACACGGAGCAAGACCGTATGCGACACCGTGTGCTACAATACACGAAGAGTGCGCTATTGGAGACGACTGCTGCCCCCAGGGAGGATCGCTCTCCGTCGTCAGCCGGGCGTCATTTGCAGCGCACCTCTTTAGGACCTCCCGCCAATGTTTGCCCGTCTTCTTCTTCGATGCATCTTTCTCTTTCCCGCTCTTATTTCCACGTGAGGCACGCAAGCCCCTGTTTGTCTTTCAATCAGCCGCCTCTTGTTTCACTCCAGGCAAGGAGAACAAGCCTCGGCAGCTGCGTGTGCTTGTGCGTGAGTCTGTGCCACGTGTGGGTTAAAGGCGGGAAAACAACGCGCCGCCCCCGCGCGGCCAAACGAGTCGCAAGCAATAGTCGGGCACAAAAAACGAGGATACAAAGTTATTTCGCGCCGCCGTGGAGGGAAGACGAGGGAAGGCTATGGAAGTGGAACGTGGTCCCCCTTTCTCCGGGCGTTCGTTCGTGGGACGTGTGCCACTAATACGGGGGGCTGCTTGCCGGGCCACGATCGTAATTGACAGCGCACACACGGAGTCGTGCGTGCGGAGCCTGCGGCGGTATAGCGGGCCGGCAACCGCCGTAATGAACCGGTGAGGGGCAACGGCGGGAGGTCCTTGCTCGGGCTGGGATCTGCGAGAGATCCGATGCATCTTCACGCTTCGTGCATGCGTGCGTGCCTGCGTTCGTGTGTGAGTGCGAAATGCCTGTAACTCTGTAAAGCTTGTTAAAAATGTTGCTGAAAGATTGACCCAATTGGAAAGCCTAATCGCCGTATGTAAAGAAAGAGAGAGAGAGAGAGAGAGAACAAAAGGAAAGGCGGGGAGATTAACCAAGGTGTACAGCCGGTTTGCTACTCTGCGCTGGGGTGTGGCGCTTCGCGGATAAAAAGTGAGGGAGGCGAAAAGAAGGGGACAGAAGTGAGAACGCGCTAGAACGGGGCTTTGGGACCTATGCCCCAAGGTTGTCTCTACCGTGTGGTGCATGTAGAGCGTAATGAGTGAACCTTTGTCATCTGTGATTGTTGCGGTTTCCTTCCGGAGAGGAGAGTTGAAATGAAAGGACGGAATAATAGCGCGTGAGGGACGATGGTCACACAAGAGTAGGCGAAGTCCTTGTAAGTCCTACTGACTCGATCCTTCATTCCTTTTGGCTCTTTTCTCGCCTTGATTGAGCAACCCTCCGGAGAAGCGCCACCAATTAAAAGCATCGCGAAATTTTTATGCTTACTTCAGAGCTTCCATCGAGCAATCTATCATTCTCCTGAGACCCGGTTATGAGGATTTGTCCATTATATTGGACACATCGTAATGAGGTAATACTCCAATGACAAGGCATTCATCCCCATAAAACCCGAACACCTGCTGGCGCCATCTAGGCAGCATTGGTGAAAGTACATCGTCCGCATTCCCGCCAAAACTGTTCAAAAATGGTGGCGTTCAGCGGCGCGGCATCCTACGGCGCCGGCGGAAGACGTAAATACTGCTTCTCGTATTTCTACCTGCTTTCAAGGCATATCTCTGATTCAACAATAAACTTAATGCAACAGCGAGCACGCAGAATACAAAATTTAAACTGTTCGCGCGCTTACTTTCCTCTCCGCATCTTTTAATTTTGCATGTCCAATAAGTACACGTTGGACGCCAGTACTTAACACGGACATTTTGACCGAGCTTTTGCGATGGCCTTGTTATGAAAAGCAAACGAGAGCTGTTGGTATTTAGCGGCTTGTGGGCGAAATTTCGTGTCTTTTTTGTTTAGGAGACCGGCCTCACGTGTTTGATGAGATGATGCAATTTTGCGAAGTTTCACCAAACTGTTGCTGAGGCCCTCGATACTCCAGGGAGGAAGGACGAAACAGAGAATGAGGACGAAGCCGAGTGCTATCTGGGATCAAAGCACGGCTTGACTATTTCCTGGAAAGCCCCAATAAAAGAGCACGAGCCTTTTACCAAAGCCGGTACCGGCTTTGGCAGTGTCTACCTAGACACTGCCAACGCTACGCGTTACAGGCCACAGGGTTGCGACATGAGAACAAAGTTCCTTCTCACCAAATGTCGACTTTTTTTCTCCATCACAAAGGACATAAGATGTTTTAGAATTGGCCACAGGAAGTGAACACGAGAGCGAAATCTTTCATCAAATACTGTCCCTTTCGAGTTAAAACATCTTTGCACAAGAGTTTCGGCGCAGTATCTCCTGTACATCATTACTTGCGCGCCGGGGGAAAAAGACTGGGTAGCATCCCAGCGTCCAATATATTGGACATCTCGCTGATATGAAACTATAAGAGCTATTGAAAAAACACGTAACACTTTTGACTTTCATGATTTTACTTAGTTATTCTGCAAGTTTAGAAACAATTTGGCGGCCCGAATACATCCTGGTTGTCTGGAGGATATAAAATTAGCCATCCTGCATGTAACGCACCATTTGTTTTGGCATTTGGTGCATCACCAATTATACAAATAAAGGCAAAAATACTTGCGCTTAAAGCTTTCTCGCGGAGGATGTACGAACGTGTGTATACATGGTGGTTGGAACTTTTAAAAGGCACGGTGTGAGGAACGTGCAATGCCTGTTCCGTCGGCAAGCAGCGTGACCGTATTCGGTGAAGTTGAAAAAAAATTGAGGAATTCCACGCAACAGATGTGAATCGACGCGGAGCCAAGCTTCAGTTGCATACCGTTCCGAATTAGTCCTTCACGATGGGTTTTTTGAAGTATTTTTCTGCCCAGGCAAACGAGACGCGCTACTTTCGCAAGGCCACAAGGCCGTGGGGGCCGCGAGTCGGTTCACCCGCTGGCCGAAGCGCGGCCGACAGAGCTACCGTCGTCGACACGAATACGTTCAATCGGTGGCCAAAGTGCGGTCGGTAGCGCTTCCGTCAGTGCCGCGAATCCGCACGAGGCGCTTGCTTGATCTTCAGGGAGTTTGAAGGTCAGAAAGACGCTGCCAGGCTTTCCCTTCGTTTGTACCTGCAGTAAGCTTCTTTTAAAAATGAAGGCAACCGTAAAGAAAAGGGAGACGACAGGACACGTGGTTTGGAATTTACCATCGTGCTCTAAAAACAGTTTCAACAACTTATTTAATTAAATTACCACTTTTCCCAGCTGGCATGGTTTACACGATGGCGTGGCTCCCACTTTTTCCTACCGGCTTTTATGAATTTTCGCAAGGCTAGGCTAGCTTCATTCCAGTAGACATTGAATTGTGTAAGATGAAACGGACGGCATTTTAGGTTTTATTAAAATCTTCACGTATGTATGTAGCGTCATCTACAATAAATATCTCTGTTGTTGTTTTCCGAGCTTCAGGCAAGGCTTCTTGAGTATATTGTGCGGCATGATACACTTGATCATTAATTACTACATAATTGTTTTGAGCGCGTAATCAGGCAGGCATAAGCGCTGGTGGTAATCAAGTTTCTGCTTCTTTGATTGCCATGGTTGGCCCTTTTGAAGTCCTTAAAGGTACACTGAAGTGAATTTGCCAAACTTCTGTTTCTGCTGCATTAGACTGGCTTAAGTGAACACACTTTTCATCGTTTATCCCGCGAATAAAGCAGTATTTAATTGACAAAGCCTGAGCGAAGAAATAATACCGTGCGACATTTGCGGCAGCTGCAACTACTAACAGCAGTGACGCGCATACAAGAGTCTATTGTGATTGGACGATGTCGAAGATAAGAATTCATACCAATTTCGGTTTCGGTTCTGTAAAACACCATGCTTGGCATCCGACGTTATCGTTGACTGGGCCTTCTCGATATCTCAGTAATCGGCATACCGCACTTCTGCATGTTGTCGGCTGTAAAATGCGTCAGATAAGCCTGTCAGCATGGCTTAAAATTATAACGATCACTAGCCGAGGCATACGCAGTGGATGCACGATCTACGTGTCACCGGAGACGCTCAAATGCGTTGAGCTTTGCCTCCACCTTCGGAGCTTTCCTGGCTCGTTCCTGTATCGTAAGAGGCGTGTTCGCACCAAGCCAACGGTCGGCTGATTCGGGACTGTTCCTGCAAGCAATCGAGGCTTATGGCAACACCACGCCAACAAGAACTCGCCTGCGTGTCAAGGCCAGTCTGCACGTGTTCTGAGAACTCGCTCCTGGAGCAGTGAACCTTACAGCGCAAAAATGATGAATTCAGAATAGAAAACATAACCGAAAAACAGATAAATCAACTTAAAAAAAAGCTTGCGCGTTTGTGGATTCGAACTAGCGAATTGAAAAACGATGCAAATAAAGTTCCAGACCACTCAGACATTATCCAATGCAGTCAAGAACGGGAATATAGGGAGTATAGCGTGTTTACATTTCTATTTAGCTTTAACATTCCAAGCAGCTTAGATTACTATTTCTTGAATAACGCTCGTGCAGTAAACGTCCCCCAAAATTCCCAGAAATATGTCATCTCTAGTGACGACATTCTTTAGGCAGAAAAGCGATCGCAAATGTGTGCATGGTCGTGCTGCTGACCGCTGTGCTAGTTTACCCAGCGCAAAAAGTGCTTCCCGCACCTTGGTTTTACGCTGTGCAATAAAAGTTTTGGTTGATTTTAATTCCTTGGTACCCATATTAACTTCGCTGACTCTTCTCCCGCCTTTTGTTGACCTTAGATTTTTCTACAAGCGTACCAGTCGGCGAAGCGGGGCAGGTGCGCTTGTGTGAATGTGAAGCTACTTTGAGTTCGAGCTTCATATCGTCTACAAAGAACAAACTAAAGGCACATTTTTCCAGGATCAAATCGCGTCGTGGCGTAGTTTCAACTGAGCGAACGAAGTGCGACGGCCGTCCCACTAAACGCTGAACTGATCCTGTCGAAGGGTCGGCGAGCCGGACAGTAGCGCAGTGAAGCCAAGCCATCTCGTTTTTGACGTCATGCGAAACATCTTAGAAAATCGGCAAGGAGGATGCAGAGAGGAGGACAGCACTTTGGAATTGGTTTTCTTACCAAATAAAGTCACGTAGACGCAGCGAGAGTGGCCGAACAATCCAGACTATACAATTTGCGCAATGTTTACAAATCACTACAGTGTCTCTTTAAGGTTCGTGCCGCGATTGTTTTACTTTCCTGCTTCTTCGTTACTCCTTTTTATCGCCATCTTAACTTAACTTAATATCTTTGTATGGCACGCTGCTTTCCAGAGTAGTGATGCCCAGAGTGCTCTTGTTGCGAAAGTGAAAGGTTTAAAAGTAAGGAGGTCGGAAGGAGGATATCCGCAATCGGGTATCCCCAGCGAGGTATGGAGGATGCCCCAATACCGCATTGTGGTATTGAACGACTCTTTATAAGGAAAATTGTAAGTTGCTTTCGCACTCTGTTCCGCCGTTTGCAGAGCCAAACCGTCTGTCGATATTTTCCGCCCTTGGCACATCTAGTGACCTTGCTCTAAAAAAAACAGCTGACTAGCATATCGATGACGTTGCGTACAAAACGTTCTTCAGTAAGACAAGATACTGGTCTGCGGATGGGTTGGTTCATGCTTTCAGTGATGTATGGATTATAACCACGAACTTACCTTATAGTAGTGCCACAAAAGTCAAGGCAATGAAAAGATATTATAGTATCTTCCTTGCACAATGGGATCTTTAAATTCTTTCATTAACAGCAAGCACACATTGTCGCAGAAATGTGTCATCCTCTCTTTCTAAGTCCGTGTCGGTGCCGCACTACGTTACTTCATTAAACCCGTAACTATATCCGTCAGCATCCGTAACCATTTGCAGAAAATACATACGTGCTGGGTGAGCATTAATGCGTACTTTATTTTTTTTTTTTTCCAGTTCAGGCTCTTGTAAGGTGCCGCAAATCTCCATTGACAACAATAGCGCTGTACAGAAGATATTCTACAGTATAGGAACTATGTGTAATGGGGACGTAATCCTGTAAACAAACAAGTTTTGCATATGCGTACCTTTCATGCAGCTGACTTGAAGCTTCAGTCACATGTGCGCAAACATTGTACGCCAACCCGTATGTGAGCAAAAGCTAAACGCTCTTCCAAGCACTTACCGAAGGTTAAGAGAACTTGCGATTGCGTTGAATCAAATAAAACATGCAACTCCCACATGTACAGCATACAACGACAGCGTTTGAAAGTTCGTTTCGCACACTCTCCAACCACTGTTGCAAAAAGGAGGGCAGAAGCCATAATTTCTCTCCACAGCCAACACACTCCCTCACCCATTTCTTCCAATCTGCAAGATCATGGGTCAGTTAGCAAGTAAGAGTTCATGGGGCGTCAGCGAGCAGTGTACGTCCACTAGCTTGCCATGCATTGAGGAACGCACGCTCAAAACATACCGAAAATTTGCAAAACAGCGTGCGGCCCAGGCGACACTTTAACACATCAAACCTAGCATGCAGTCGTCTTACTTTAAATGTCCAAAGATCTAATTCAAGTATTGCTGGTGTCTATATGCAACATGCTACCAACTTATGCTTCAATTTATTTCCAACTGATTCCAACGTATGTTCATTTTTCTTTCCACTATATATGCTGCATACTAAATCGTACAGCTCCCTACGGACTTGTTTTTGAGCCGTGAGAACAGAAGCCCAGCAAACAAAAGGTGTTTGGGAATGCAGTCAGGTCGTTGGCCTTCCTGCTAGCGCAGCGGTCATTCATTGTTCACGTAATTGTAAGCTAGACAAAGACCTGGAGAACTGCCGACGAATACTGCCTGACGAAGTGCAGGAGTAGAAAACACAAGCTATTCTCGTTTACCCTCCCTCTCCTCCGTTTCATTACATCGGCTTGTAAACGCCAAAGCAATTGGTGAACTTTCACCGCCTACTTGTGGCGTTGATGGTTTGTCGCGCTTATGTTTGCAAAGCGCAAGTCCAACCTTTGAAACAGGAAACAACGCTCTGTTCTGTAACGCGCGTGTAATCCGAGCTTAGCGTCCCACTTTTCGGGAAACGGCGCCATCTTTAAAACAGTTTTAATGTTTCACCGCATTGGGCAGTTCGTCGTTTCTTGTGCAGCTTGCGCTGGAACTCCCGTAGCAATGTATTTATGTCTAACTGAGTTTTGCAGCATTTGAGGGAAAACTGGCATCATGCAGTCAAAATGGTATACGAAGCTTTCGAACTTATATAAACACAAGCAAACATGACGAAAGCTTGCTGAAAACGTCAAACAATAAGTGATTTGGTAACTATTAAGTGTTCGCTTACCTCGTGCATATACCCGCTTTACGCCATTTTTTACACCTATGAGTAAAAAGAAGAAAAAAAACGTGTTCATCCCCAACCTTTAGCTTTTGTTCCAACGTAATGTGTTGCCTCTTGAATTTAGGGCCGCTTTTACCCGTTAACCACTGTTCGGTCACAGTAATTTTACCGTTTGCTGTTCGTATGAAATGCGGTAAATTAAACACACCGTTATTCATTTAACAAAAAAAAAACTTATTTGTGGTGGAGAGTTCTGCTTCAGAGAAACGCTAGCAGAAGCAGGCCTATAGTGAACTTAGCATGGAGTTACTTCGTCCGAACGTAATTGTCATCGCGAATGAGCCATCAGTCGGTAAAAACACGTTCTGAGCGTATAGAAAAGACACTACGCGTACGCGCTGTAACGTCCGTCTTGTTCCAAAATCATTTTGCATTCAGGACCTCTCCGAGATGCTTCTGTGCGCGCTATGTTCAGTTCATGAGCTGCACAAGAGATGCGCTTTTGCCATAGCGGAATCTTGGGAATGCAATGCATAGAATGCGAACCCTTTCAGGTAAACGTGGGGCCTTTTCGTATTCAAAATTTTGCATTCGAACCTGCTCTTTGTTTTGTGAAATGAGTTGTAATTTAAAAGCAAGTAGAGCTTTACAGAAGGGGAGAGGCAAGTGGATTATCCGTCTTTGCAAGACATTTTGTAGATTATATGCAGCTACCAACTAGCCTCGGTTATGGCTTAGCAAGATAACGCCTTCCTTGAAACGAAACTTCGGCAGCGTATTCCATCCCGTGCAAATGAATGTTTTTCGGCCCATATTTACACGAGCACGGTTCGTGGGGGGAGGGGGGGGGGGGTATGACGTTACGTATGTTAGAGAACTTCTGTGACTATTTTTTGACGCTTGTATGCCGGCATAGGCGTTCGCATTTTCGGCATGTCTTTGGCATTCTAACCCGTAGCGCAGAGCCGACGGCAAACACTCTTCGCGGGTAGCATAGGGACAGCAGGTGGCGGTGCACCTCAACAGACCAGACGACTTCTCATCGCTGTTTCGTGCACACACAACGTTTCACGTCCAGTGCACTTCAGGTCCGCAAGGTGCGAGAGAACAAGCACAATGAGCGTTCTAAAGGCTGTTCCGCCATTACCCAACAACAATCGCGTACAAGCACCTCTGTTAGAGAAAAGTTTCGCATTGAGCAAGCTTAATTGTGAACATGACGAGCAGCGCTGAAATCGCCCGCACAATCCCATCACTGCGCACTTCTTTTCAAATAGTTCTAAGCTTGCGCTTTTCCGTCATGCTTGAGAGGTCCCGTGTGTGCTTCCGTCACGTGACGTCAGGGCAGCTGAAGCAGAATGCGTCAAGGTTCAAGGTTTGCGCCTCCGGTGGCGGCAGTGGAGCATGTCCAACGGCAGCGACGGCGGTGGCGCCAGCCTGCGTCACAGGCCCAGCGCGGCTGCGTGCTTCTGAGCCTTGAGCCGCAGGTCGGCGATGCTCGAGTTCTTGGTGGTGAATCGCTCGGCTGCCATCAGCGCCGTCGTCAGTCCTCCGGCGGTGAACGGAACGTGCGACGGGTAGAACAGCAGGCTGGCAGCGGTCGCAGCCGACGCCGGTGGCGGCGCCGCGTGGTGGCCCGACGCCACAGCAGCGGCGGCCGCAGCGGCCACCGCAGAGTAGTGGTGCGCGGCGGCAAGTAGTCCCGTCGGGTCCGCCGCATACGGCAGGAATGTGGCGGCCGCTGCGGCGGCGGCAGCGGCTGCGGCTGCCGTGCCGCCGCTACCGACGCCTCTGGCCGCACCGCCGCTGCTCGTGTGTGGAGGCGGCAAAAGAAGCCGCTCCGACGGAAGCCGCGGCGGCGGCGGCGGCTGTGATGTCGGCGGGGGAGGTGTGGCGCTGACGTTGATGTACGGTGCGATACGCGACGACTCGATGGGTGTACTTGCCGCCATCATGAGGCCTGCGATTGAAAGCAAAAAAAGAAAAAAGAAAAAGGCAGTGATTCTAGGAGCGCGTATTAGGTCATCCAGTTATGTTTAGAAACAAGGAGGTTTCAACGGGGCTCACCGACTCCGCTTCATTATTTACTACCGCTTGGGACGTACGGCAAGGCAGTTGGTAATATACAGTGCGTAACATCATAGAGAAAATAAATGAGTGCGGGAAACACGAATAGAGGAAGAAGTAAGCGAATGGAAGCAATTTTTGTGACCTCAGATTTGAACTTTATGTATGAATTTTTTCTTTCATTTTCTTCCAAAAGAAATGCTTAAGCAACTGTTCAAGAAAATAAAGAAGATATTCAGTGAAGAAAACAGGAATACGAATGAAACAGAAGTATGAGCAATCCTATTAGCAACAACCCCATATCAGTGGTGTCCTGTCTACCCGCTACCCTCCCTTCCATGACCTCAACAAGACGTTCAGGCTGACATTTGTTCGATCCACCATTTCCCTTTCCAAGAAAATCCAAGGTAGTATAAAACGTGTCGCGACTCACTTACGGCTGGAGCCTCAGAGTTTCTTTAAGAACAATGAAGAAGACGCTAGATTATAGAGGGCTTTTTACTTGCGGGTTGTACATTATATACCCCTTTTTGTGTTTTCTCAGTAGCAAAGTAGTTAACCAAAGTAGGAGGATCAATTAGGCTGAGGTCAATCTTCCTCAATACCCCCCCCCCCTCCATTATTCTTGGAGTCGTAAAACATGCCGTCACAAGTAGTGAGATACCAGCAGCTGCGAATGCTTCGTAGCTCCAGATAATTATTTACGGAGCCCCCAGGAGCATCTACTGTGCAACGCCCTGTACCTGCATAAGCAGTGAACACATAATTAATTAATTAATTAATTAATAATTCAATATTCTAATACACCAAAATACATAGTCTGCTACAGTAACAGAGACTAAATCGCCTAATCCAAAGCCAGGCCCTCAACCACACTACAAGCAGAAATCTGCAGCACAGCATGAGAAACGCTCTTGCCTCCATGACACCCTCAGCACCCGCATTGACGCATTCGAAACAATCACGCACAACTAAAAACTATCATTCTCTCGCTTACTCACGTTATTCATAAATATTATCCCTTTCCGCGCAGAAGCACACACACACACTCACACAGATAGTCGCGAAGCTTTCCTGGAATGTCTTCATTAACAATCGTAGAGTCTACGGGTCAAGAGGATCCAAGAAAATTAAGAGAATCCTTCGTTAGAGAGTTGTAGATTACCGTGTGTACCGTGTGTTCTGTGTTCATCGGGACCCGACTGCGCATGCGCGCGCGGACCCGGAGAGGCGGGCTACCCCTCAGCGGAACGAATGCGCGGGCACGGCAAGAGCCGGCCGCCCGTCTGCGTAACTTAAGCCACCCTACAGGAACGAATGCGCCCATGCCCAGTCGGGTCCCGGCACACACGGTATGCACGGAACAAAAGGTAAATACGGTAAGCAGAACATCGACGTCACCAGCTCTTGGTTGCCCGGCCATGCCGGAGTACCGGCAAATGAGGCAGGCCGTTTGGCGGAACTTGCATCGCTGACAACCATGCTCGAAGTAGTCGAACGCCTTCAGGCTTTGAATATGATCCATAAAAACACTGGACCACCATCAAATGGCACCGGAAAAAATTTCTGGCTCCCGTAGTTAATTACACGCCCATCCCTTCGTCCTACCCTCACTCCCAACAACTTACCCGCCGCGGTGGCTCAGTGGCTAAGGCTGCTGTGCATGAGGACGCGGGTTCGATTCCCGGTTGCGGTGCCCGCTTTTATGATGGAGGCGGAAAGCAAGATCGCCCGTGTATACAAGATTTCGGCGCCCGTTAAAGAACATACGGCGCGCCTCATCGCCTGCGTTGCGTCGGCGCGTTAGACCGTACAATCGAATCAAGTCACTCCCACCGAGTCCGCCTTAAATAACGTACGACTCGTACAAACCATTCCCCTGCTAAACGACAAAAATGTTTCATTCTCCTAATCTAGGCATATGCATCCCATGTAAAACTTATCTCATTGGACGTGATAATCATTGACATCACCTTGGCGGGCCGTACGCATGACGTGTCTTTCTCGTTCGGAAGAAGTGTTGCTACGACTACGGCGAGTGCTGGAGTTCTTCGGTTTTTGCCATCTTGACCAATCTCCCTAAGTGGTTATGCTTAGCTCGACAAACGTGCGGCGGGGATGTTGGGCCGTCGCCGCGATGCACGCACAAGCGAGCGCTTGGCATTTTCTCGGTTTTTTTAATTGCCGAGAGGTCGCCGCAATCTTTGCCAATATCCTTGCGAGGGTATGCTTGGCTTGATGAACGTGTGCAGGGGACGCTGGGCAATCGTCGCGAGGCACGTACACACGCGTGTAGGCATTTTCTTGGTTTTGTTAGCTGCCGGGCGGTCGCCGCGAGGCACGCGGTAATGTGCGCGCTCGGGAATTTTCTGGTATTTTTAACTGCGGGCACGAAAAATTACGATTTGCTAAACAGCTTCGATCTACGACATGCTTTGCATTTGCACAAAAGCGCACCATCTTAACACATTTAACCAGTATGATCGTGTAGATAATTGGTAAAGAACAGAAATAATCGGTGAAAAATCTTAAAAATACACAATCAAACGAAGCCAAAAGCCGCCCAATATAACGTATTTTCGCACGTATAACCCACACCAAAAATGCGAAAATTCCACTAGCAAAGTAGGGGTGCGGATAATACAAAGGTTTTTCTTTTAGTGCAGCTTCACGGCAATGCGCGTTGTGCCGTGAAGCTCCTACGCAGGAACACTGAAACATACTAGGACAAGGAAGAAAAACAAGGACGATCGCACTCTACCAACTGAATTTTATTAGTGAATTGTGACTTTCGCCTTGCAGTCAGTGTATTCTACTTGCTAAATATGTGTTGCTTGAGTAGAAGCTTTGGTGCACCCTTTCCTGTATCAAATGTGCGGGCAATACGCGAGGATTTCTTTTTCTATTCCGGTGGGCTGAAAGTGTGGGTGCGGATTATATGCAGGGGCGGGTTATACGCACGAAAACACGGTAGCCTAACGAGAACAAAAAACAAAGACCCGTAGCTCAATTTGGCTACTTATAGCCAAATCCTGTCATTAAAAATTTAAAAGAGAAAAGAAGCAGCATAAGAATGCTCCGCGTTAGTGGGCCCTATTCTGTCTGCCGTATGTGATAAATAAAATAAAAATTGTGGGAATTTCTGCACAAGTTATTTAGACTAACCGTATTGGTATGATATAGAAAGGTTATTGCAGATTGTACTACACTGGCGGCACTGTAGAGTAGGCAGTGCGGCGGATAAGTACCTAACTAATCGTAACATTAAAGGGCTTTTTTCCTTTCTAATGCGTTTATTAATTGATGTTTTTTCAACCCCTCCCCCCCCCCCCCCCCAAAAAAAAAAGAGAAAAAGAGAGGAAAGAATAGACAAGGAGAAAAACAGTATTGCTTTCTTTTTCACTTTGTTATTCCGTTGCTTTAGAACTCTACAGGAATAGCCAACTGCTTTATGTTTCTGGGCGTTACTCTGTTGTCATCAATAAAAACTTCCCCCATATAAAATATTGGTTTAGGACGAAAACTAAGTCCATTTTTTTCTGATGAAATGTGTGGGGATCCTGACGCCCAGGCCATTGCGCGATCACTGGGTTTGTGCCATCACGCGGTGCTTTTCCCCTCTCTCCTCCGAAATTCCGGCTCGTCTTGGCGCCTCTGTGTAGAGCCGAGCCGTCTCTCAAACTCTTGCGTGAGGTGAAGCCTGCAGAGACCGTTGCGGCGATAAAACACTGTCACGCAGCGGGCGCTCCGCCCTGGTAGCGGAGCTAACCTCACCTCATTGGTCCGTTTGAACGATGCCCGAACTCGACTCTCGCCGGGAGGCGAACGCGCGCCCTGCGCGGGGGTCCGTTCGGGGAGACGCTTCCAGGACGCCGAAGGCGTTGGCCGAAGGTATGTGACGCTTTCTTTACCAGCCGGCTGCAACCCTGTTGCGCCGGCGAAAGCCCACCAGCCCTTCCGGCTGCGCCCGTGCCTAAGGCTGCTCCTGTTGCCCCTACGCTTGCATATAGTAAGGCCGTACCTAACACTCGACGATCACGCCGTGCGGTACCCGCCTGTGAGCGAATGGGCCCCGTCTCCCTCGCTGCTGCGAGTCGATCCGGCCAGCACGGCGATGCGCGCGCGCACAACGTGCGCGCACCCCGAATTTGCCCTGACAGAAGAGCCCACTGGCTCTGCGCCGACGAAACGTGCGCACTTGCGCGTGGCGCCCCATCGCCCCTTTCACCTAACGGGAAGTACGTACCGGTACTGTAAATTATGTAATTGGGTCTGTAAAATATGTGACTAGAATGTTAGTATAAAATAAACGTCTTCCCTCCGTACCCTGGGCATATTCCTTTGTCGCCCCTTTCTCCACCTGCCCAACAGAGGCGGTGTTAAGTTGGCGCGACGGCGTTTCAGTATCGTGAGCGTGCTCAACTAGCTCGAACCCACGGTGGTTCCTCGCAGTGTGCATGAATGCCTGCCTTGTGCAATGATAGGATTATGCATATTGTGAGGTAGAGAGACCACAAACGGACACTACTGTTAACTTTTTGAATTCTTAACTTTGGGTGAGTTCGTCTTCTTTCCTTAAGCCGGTCGAAAAATAACTTGTTTATTAATTCTCATGAACAAAACTCTCCGTGCGCCGGGGTGGCGCCGCTCTTAGCCGCTCGCATACGTTCTTTCCGAACTGCACCGAACAAGCACAACCCACGCTCGCGTTGCGTCACTCGATCGCTCGACTGTGCGCATTTCTCCTGTGGCCTCGCTTCAGGCCACTTGAAATCCTGGCGCGCCGCTTCGGTCGTTCGTAAACACGGCACACGTGACAGCAAGCAACAGGAGGAGACCGCGGGAGGTTGTTCCTCCCGCACCATGTTTGGCTCTCAAATGTAAACACCACCACCACCACGCTGAAAAAAAAAAAAAAAAGAAAACCCAAAAAACTAAAGGAAACGTAATGTAGGGAGTACGTAAAAGGGGGGGGCGGGGTGAGGAATCGTTCGCCTACACCATGCATTTTATCGTTCGCCTACAACTTCAACTTCAACATTACCGAGGAAAGGAAATGCAATATAAACCAGAAGCATAGCAACTCGTAAATACCAGTAATCCGACGAGGAGGAAAAGCCGGTAGTAATATTTATAGTTTTCCTAAAGGAGCTCTTTATTTTGAAGCATTCGACAGAGCTATCCGTTTGATCGAAATTGAGTTTTTTTTTTTGTTGCTTGAATTCATAGGCATTCATAGGCGTTTTGTTTGTTTTCCCATTCCGCTAACTTTATGTTCAAACGTTTCCATTTGGGTGTCTTCGCACCATGCGGTTCATGCGCTTGCTCCTAAAATAGGCTTCCTCGCGTTTTTCCTGTCTAATGTTTTTTTTCTGCTTTTTTTGTTGATCACCCTTGTTTCATGAATAATTTTACCCCTGTTTATTTATGTTATGGCTCTGAAAGTTATGTCACAAGTTTTTTTTTTTTTGTTATTGCTAAACTTGCCGCCATGCATTATCGTCTCTTACAACGCACAATTTTCGCTAGCTGCATCTGCCCACAATCTCGGCAGCTTAATGGCTTGAAATAACCAATCGAAAGCTTGTCCCACCATTGCACTCGATTGTTAGCCGCGTGATTTGTACAAGATTCGAGCCTTGACCACGTGGTCGCATTGTTTGCATATTAACACTACACTCACCAAAAATATCCTGCAAAGATTAGGGCCACGAATTGGCGTAGCGGTTCCAGACAGAGGTGGTGTGGTCGTGAGCATCGATGCGCTCTCTGCCAGCACTCACTTCGCATTAAGCCCGTTCTACATGGTGCGAATTTTCCCTGCGGCGCCGCTCGTGCGGCAAAAAGATCTATCCTTGTTGCTGTGGCAAATGTCCAAATGTTTGGTAAAGTCGAACTTCTCCGGTGAACGCCGCTTCGCATTTGAAAATTTGTCGCAGCAATGGAAATAGGAAAATAGGTTGTTTTGGCGGCCGAGCGGTGCCGCAGCTGCGAATTCGCAGGGGAAATGTAGAACGGGCTTTACTCGGGGTCATTACAGTGCGGCCAAAGGAGGCCGGGTGACAGAGGTTCCTTTTTTCTTTCTTTTTTTTAAGGGAACATCTGGAAGCCTTTTCGTGTGCCCCTCCAGCGTGAAACGAATGTGTCAAAAATCGCCGGATAAAGCTTGGTCATGTCAGGAGCGGGACGCAGAGTTCAGGAAACAAGAAGGCCGGAAAATTGAAAGGATACGGTCGCTATCTTGACCTGGCATTTCCTTTTTCAACTTGTCTCCGGAAGTGAAGTTCTGATTCCGAGTACAGGGCGGCACAATGAACAGTGCACGGTGAGTCAGGATATTTTTAAAAAAGAAAACCTGGTTTGAGCAAAACAAATATTAAAAGTACGTTGGCTGAAGTCATGTGATGAGCTTTGCAGCAGACAGATAAAGAGATGGGGACGGCCCAACCTACGCTATGGTGACTCACGTTGAGACTGTTCTTTCCATCTCCTAAGCAAGGTGTTGAGAATGGTAGGCAACCCCTGGCGTCCGAAGCAAGGGAAGCTAAAGCGAAGTGGATTTTTTACGTCGGACCCACCAGCGTCAAGTGCCCTACGTATGTAGAACAAAGGTGGCAACTTCATTAAATTAGCAGTAACTATGTTGGAAGGAAAGAGTAGCAAAAAAAAAAAAGAAAGACATGGATGGCTGGACTGCCATGATATGATACGGTTCAGATGGAGGGCTCGAGCGAGGTGATTCAGCCGTGGCACGTGTGCCATTTGAGGAAACAAAATTTGAAGAGGCACCTTTCCAATCGACCATATTTAGGGGAAATCCCCAAGGTGGAGCAAGTTTCCGCGAAGGAAAGGTGGACATTCACGTAAATGCAGCCATACGACTACAAGGGAAAACCATACAACTTTCTGAGAAACTTTGCAGTTGAAGAAAAATCCTGGTCCAGGAGGAATTTACGTACATTAAATAAGAACCTCTTTAATGAAAACTGGCGATGTCAGCCCAGCTAAGCCAGTCATCTTAGCTGGGCTGACATCGCCAGTGTTCATTAAAGATTGTTCTCTCTCTCTCAGTACAAAAAGAGACATCATCATCCGAACACTTAACAACACGTATTTTCTTTATTTCTGAAACCGGTATAACGCGCTATGCCGCTCATAAAAAGAACTCTCTGCTGACTCCGGCTTAATCGAAATTTATTTTGATGTGCTTGCAATGGACATTTTTCAGTACCAATCTTTCGAGCAGCCGCCGCGGCGAACTACAAATGGCAGTAAGGGACGCCTCCAAAAACGCCTAGCTTCCAGGGAACCCGTGCACGACACGTTCTCGTCCTGAGGTCCCTCCCGCACCCACCCGTCAGCAGTGCCTTTCACATGAATCTCATGGTAGCAGGTGCACATTCGCGTGACTAATCTGCAGTGGGCCAGGCACCCCTTTTTCTTCACTTTTTTTTTCTAATGTTTGCTTCCTCTTTCACTGGTAGCCACGTGCTCGTAGCGTTATCAGCCTCAAACATTTCTGCCCTTTTCCTTTGAAAGCTTTTTTGCGTTCACGTACGAACTTACTGGGAACTGTCGACAAAGGCGAAATAAAAACGCGCAGCCCTGAGAAGCACAGCCGCTTTCCAAGCAGCAAGCTGAGGGGGGCCATTTTGTTTAGTTCCCCCACGGCTACCGGCAAGAATGGCGGACCGCGATAGCCCACGCATGCGCAGATCGCTACTGCAAAAAGGTACATTGGACATGTAGGTTACAAAATCGATCGACCTGAACAAAGCGCTAGCGCGAGATGGGAGATCCTCGCAAAATAGATGAGCAGCAAGAAGGCGCGGAAGCGGTGGCTGGACAAAATGTTATTCACGTGCTTGGCTTAAACTGAATGACATTTTCCCCGCTCCTCTGGAGCTGTGGATTGAGTAGTCGGTCTCAGTTGCCTCCAGGAAATAGCGAGTTCCTGGAGTCGTCATTTCGAATAGAGACAGAAGCAAAATAAAAATAGACGAAAGGTCAAGTAGCACTAAAAATTGAGGAGAGGCCTAGAAGACACACAAAAAAGACGCGCGCGCAACAGTGCTGAGAGGAGCGATATTGTAGTAGCGTCACTAAATGAACTAATTCAGTAGTTTTTTAAGGCTTCTTTGGAAAATTACAGGCTGACGCATCCTGTCTGGATCCTTGCAGTTTACGGCCACCGCGCCAGATGAATAACGCGAAAAAAATGTGGGAGTGGGGCTTCCTTTTCAAGGTCAATAGCAGCGCGGACAGGCAGCGATGTTCACGGGGGCAGGGAAAGACTTTTCTTGGAATACAGTAAAATGCCTTCGCCTGATAAGATAGAAAACGAGGAGGGAAGGGGACAAGCAGACCAATCAAGGAGGGTGAGAGCTTTGCCCTCGTATGAAGAAGGCATAGACCCCCCTCCCCCCCACTCCCCCTTCAACCCCCTGCAGATGCCACAATGTTCCAACATCTGCTGCACACGTGCCTGACTAGCTTTTCTACCACGGCGGAGGAACACCTTTCGAAACGCAGATGTGATTGGCGAGCCTCACTACTTTCTCCGAAAACGTGCCGGCTGACCTCGTGGTACTGTCGATAAAACAGGCTGAAGAAGCCGTTTGGCGGAACCGAAGCACCGCGTGGTGTGGGCGCCCATTTAGCGAGTTCCTCATGACGTCATCCGTCGCCCGCGGAGGAGATTGAGGTATGGGAAAGTGACAAGTCCACCCGGAGCCAGCTGCCTCTGAACGTCGTTCTCCCGCTCCGGTGCCAGCCTCGCGTTGAAAGCAGCAAGAGCACAATGAGGGGGTCGTTCCTCGCCGCGAGCTTCCTAGCGGCCGTCGTGGCCCTTCTGCTTGCGCCCGCCTGCCACGGCTTCTTCCTGGGCCCGCTGCTAAGCCTGACACTGCTGCCGTACACCATCGTCTACAACCTGTCCGGCATCGCGGGCGTGAAGATCGCGCTGTGCCTCAAGCTGCTCGGTCTTCTAGCCTGGTGGCGTGCAGGGATAAGCGACGAGACACTGCGGCGCGAGGTGGACTTGCGCACCTTGGAGCTGCCCACGGGTGCCTTGTTCCCGGGCATGCCCAACCTCCCGCTGCACATGGCACCCGGAATCGTGGCCGAGATCGTGCGCAGCATGCTGCAGGACGACAACGTGGGCGCCGGCTTCTTCCAGCGGTCGGCCGCTGAAACGGCGCCACCGCCGTCGGTGCACGAGGAATATTCCGGTTCCTGGAATCAGGACGGCCGGAGCTCGCCCTACGGAGACGTTTCCCATGCCGCAGGGTGGCCTTCGGAGGGTGCGGCCTTTCCCGCGCAAACTGTCTACGGCGGATTCAACTATCCGGTCCTGGCTGCGGCGGCTGCCGCATCTGGCTTCGACAAGGTGAGCCGCTTTATGAGCTCGACTATTTTCTTCTAGTTTTACAGAGTTAGATATTGTTCTTTAACCTTATTTAGCTTACCTTTAGTTACCTTTCTGACTGTTTTATGGTATGACATTTTCCGTCGCAATTTTCTGTAACATTCTTATGAGTTGTTGCTCAATCGGGTCTCTGCAATTTTGCTCGACTCTGTGAAGACCACGTCATTACGTTTCATTTCCGTGTTGAGTTAATTTTGTTTGCTGTGTATACTTTGTAGGCAGTCCGTATTATACTATCTACGGCGTTGGCATATTGTTGCTGCCGCGTTTTGATGTTTTCAATGTGTCGCGTTCTCGAGATTTGCCGCTGTGTAAATAGCGATTCACGCTCATTTAGGCTACATTTACACAAGCTCTCAGCGCACTGAGAAATCATTGTCGTAATCTGTCACGGGCGCGGCCGCACCGGTTTTACAGCGGTCGCATATTTCCACGTCGCCGCCCGACAAACTCTTTCAAGGTCCGAGATGGTGAGGGAGCGACAGTGATCGGACCACTGCACTATGGTCCCTAGAAAGATTTGCCAGTCCGCCGGCCGCGAAGGGCGCTCCTCCGTTATGCATGCCGCGGTGGCCGAGCGGCCTTTGTAGGTCTGCGCGATTTCAACTGCGCGTTTTCGTCCTCTCTTCGTTTCTGTCTACCCAACAGATTAGCGAAATAAATTGGTTCCTACGAATACGAAGAGTTTTTGATTGATTGGAGTACGTTTTCGTGTATTCGAATACGAAGACACGATCCTCTTCCGGGCAAAAGGTTTCCACACATGCTCTTGGGCATCGGAAACACTGTCGGCACGGCATCTTTTGCTAGCTGGGGCACATCACGCGGAATTTCCACTACGTTACCTAACAAAGCAGCGTTTTTGTATGTACCCCCGCCGTGCACTGCCATGGTATGTAAACGCGTGAAAATATTTGTGCACATGTGGTGTGCAGGCGCTGTGCAAATTCTTTTGTGGCCCTTTGGAACCATGCTGACCTCTCTATTTGCGAGTCAAATATATGCTGGAACGGGATCTGACCAATTCGCATCGTTCATTAATTAGGCCCCATCGCACGTGACGTCTTCGCTGCCTCCTTAGTTGGGAATACTTGCTTAATGTAAATGCCGAATGAAAATATTACGTGTGTACGCATGCATACGATGTAATTTGGCACTTTCAGTCAACAGGCAGAAACTGGGGTACTATCAAACCATTTATTTTGGGCGCCTGTAATTTTTGCGAATTCCATGATTTGGAAAATTCGCTAATTGAGGGGGACGCGAAACTCTTTTTAATAAAATCAGGCTGCCAAACAGTAACAGCATTTGCATTCTTCATTAAACAGGGCTTTTTATTTTTCGATCGCCCGCATATTCGGGGTGAATCGCGAGACGCACGCGGGGAAAGCAAGAAGGGAGAATATTTGTGTTGTGACCAATCATTTTATTTGCGGGTGCTTGAAATTACGAAGAAAAGTTCTTTAGGCTTATTAAGACCAATGGCGTTGCTTTACACGTGTCCCCCCGAAGTAATCAGGAACAGGTTTTTTCTTGGTAAAGCATTTTACTGTAGCCTTTGTTTCCTTTTTCTAGAGCTAGCCTGGCCGGCTACATGCCTATACCTCCGTCAATGCATGACGTTCGAGAATAACCCAGTAGTTTTCACAATTAATTGGTACAAACACTGCGTCTGGCACCCCTAGGCTGTCTTTAAATGTAATCTTGTCATGGTTTCAACACTGCGCGCAATAATGGTTTCAGCGGCGGTAGCGAAACGGCTAGCCTCGTTTCTGCGGCTTCATCCTTCGGTCTCACTCGCGAAGGTCAGCGGCCACAAATAGGCTGCGTAGCCCGATTCACGAAAAATTCGGGCCGCGAAATTAAAGGGTCTTGTCGTAGTTGTAACGCAGCTTCAATTGTGAGGTGATGTACCTAGAGCGGTTGGATTTCAGCGCTCTAAACTGGCCGACAAACCCCGATGCGCGCCCGCTCTCCGCGGCAGTAGCGCGCGGCACAGGGCGGCCGCTCTCGCTCCGATTGCTCGCAGCGCTGTGCGTGCATTTGAGGGGTAGACATGCCTCCCCATACAGCAGGCGCGGGGACGGCAGATTAGCAAATATTTCTAGGGACCATAACTGCACGTTTTCCCCTTCGGACACGGCTACGGCATCGCGCTCATCCCAAAAGCCTTATTTCTGGCAAGGAGCGTCACTCCTGTGTAGTGTTAAGTGTGAGTAAAGTATTGCGGCTTGCGACCAGACAGGACGGACCACAACCGCAGCCTTATGGTATTTCTTGAAGTAAGTTTTTGTAGCAACGAAACTTGTTATTCCACCAGAGTTAGGGGTAATTTACAAGCTGGAGTAAGTTTCTGTGAAGGAAAATTTGGCATTCAATGAAATACAACATTCCCACAGCCGTACGGCTGCGTTTTAGGTGTATTCGCGGTCTACAGTAATCTAAAAACGTGTGCGAGGGAAGGAAGAGGCGCCGCCCCGGTAGGGGCGGGAAGCAACGGTGATGCGTACACGCAAGAAACCTTTTGGCCCTTTTGTCACGCAAATGAGGCGTGCTTGCGCATCTGGAATAAATATGTATCAGCTGGTCCCATAATTTTTTTTGGTAGTGTCTATTATCCCGGCAACCGTGAGAATTACCACCAGAAATTTATCACGGCAGTCGCCTGTGATCAGCTAATCACGCCACCCGAAGATTCTCTGGAACAAATATTCCATAATATCTCACTCCTATAGTTCCTCCTGTGGCACTGTACTTGCTTTTTAACACGAGGGCCCAGGTTCGAGTCCGGTATTGCTGAAGTTTTCTAGGTGTTTTTTTTTTTACCGGTGCGAAACTTGAAAATGAAATGTCCCTTTTTTGCACCATGCGCGGTAAGGCCTGTCGCTGACATTGTTTCTCTTTTTTCTGGCCGACCTCGCAGTTGAAGCGCAGCGCCGACACGCCCACTCCGCTCGCACTGCCACCTCGCGGCTGGTTCCGTCAGCCTCGCGGTGGCCACTACGCTGGCCGGGCCACCGTGGGCGACGTGTTCGGCTACACGCTCGAGATGATCCAGGACCTGGACGTGGACGACTGCATGGTCAAGCTGTCTTGCGAAGTGGGCGCCGATCCCGCCGTCTACGGCTCCTACGGACGTCGCCTGTCGGACTTCATCCGGGAACTCCGGTCGCTGGGCGGTTCCGAGAGCAAGCTGCGGAGGTACCAGGACGCCTTCGAAGGAGGGCGTCGGCTGTTTCCGGGCAACAGGAGTCGCTGTGCACGCGTTTACCAGAGTTGCCAGTACGACTTGCAGCAGCTGACTGACCTGATGATCTAAAACGGGGGCGAGACTGTCCTCCGCTTACGGTGTTGGCCGTTGGCCGCCTTGTGGCCATATTTCGGAGCTTTCTCCGGCCGCGGCAAAATTATGAGCGTGTCCGCCAACAGCGTGTCGCACAGCGTTGTCTTCGAATTGTGAAAGCATGGTGCGAACCAGAAATGCGGTGACGCACCCACCCGCCTTGTACAGTTGTAAATAAAACATTACCGGCAGATCTCGTCGACGACTGGTGCATTTCAACTTTCAAGATGGCCATAAGTAGGTATTTATTTCACAAGCATACGGAAACACTTAGCCGTGTTAATTTCTTAAGGCGTTACTTTCCCTTAAGATGCCGCTTGTCATAATTGTCACTTTGTTTCTAACACTGTACTTTGCCCATGGGAGCATACGCTCGTCTACTCGCCATTTAATGATAGCGCTGCAGGTGGGATACCTTGCGAACGCGTTTGTAACCAACATTTTCTAGAAACCTTTTAAGCATGCAATTTTAGGCAGCGTAGTTAGCCAGGAAGCACATAATAGCCGGGCTTACTCTTTTGCATTTGGCTTTCGTGTTTTCTGCACTTGGCTCTCCGGTTCTGGAACCACACCTGAAAAAAAAGGGCCATGTTAGCGCGTTGAACTTCCCTCCCGTATGAACACAAACGCATAAAATGTTCTTCTATATAGCACGCTGACAGAAACCTACGAATGATGGCGCAACCTATTTTTTTAAGGGGTAGCTGTCTTTTTTTTTAGTAACTGCGGAATTACGTGAGAGCGAAACAACACTCGCGTCATTGGCTGCTTCAATGAACACTTATGGGTAAATTCCTCTTTGTGAAGGTTTCCGGAGAACAGAAAATAATGGCAGTTGATGGGAGTATACATGCAAAGTTTCCACCTTTTCCCTCCTCGCGTTACGCCTTTGTCTATTTCAGCCTTTTACTGCCTGGCAGGCCGGCCACGCTTTACTGAGCTAGTGTATTCGAGGGCTATTTGGTTGAGAGTTCGAGAGATGTTTTATTCACCGTTTCAATGAAACGAAAACCCCCTGCGTGTATTTCAGCACGAAATGCTTTAGCAGGAACCGACCTCGGTCCTGAAGTTCTTGACTGGGCGGCAGTGCGTGAAGTTGTGAACTCTTAAGACAAACTAAATAAAGATAAAGTACTTGTCAGTGCTGGAAACGAACCTGGACCTCGTAAGTTTGAAGCAAGAATTCTAACCACCTACTGAAATGAAATATGTGGGTTTTGTGCAGGAGTTTTATGCCACTGTGAGTATCATACTACAGCCAGAAAAAAAAGAAAGCTACTTCGTCTGCTATGAACTCACGAAGTGTCAGTGGTTGTTGGTATATTTGACGCGCCAAAAAAAAAATCATGCACAAATCAGTCCTAATTGCAGGTACCGGAGACGTGAAGAACGGTGAAGTACCACCGAAACGACGGTGTAACACAGTATTCGTGCAAGTCTCGAGAGATTTCAGTCAAATGTCACAAACTTTTGGCTGTGTCGATTGCCACGTAGAAGGAGTTTACTTTTAGATTGCTGCTAAACATTAGGTATTCGATTCGTTATGTTCACTGGTTGCTCTACTTGCTGCATGCAGGTGCTACTGGACGATTCTAGTGACGCTCGAACAGGATCGCTTTAATGCCCATGAAGATGCCGTAAGATTAATTAACCGTTACTCAGAAGAACTCATTGTCTCTGAAGAAGAAAGTGTATGACAGCTGCATCTTACCGGTACTCACCTACGGGGAATAAACTTGGAGGCTCACTAAGAGGGCTCCACTTAAATTGGGAACGACTCAGCGGGCAATCGAGAAGATGATAGGTGTAACATTAAGGGACAAGAACAGAGCGGAGTGGGTCAGGGAACAAACGCGTGTTAAGGACATATTAGTAGAAATTAAGAAGAAATGGACGTGGACAAGGCATGTAATGCGAAGGCAAGATAACCGTTGGTCATTAAGGGTAACAGAGTGGATCCCTAGAGAAGACAAGCGTTGCAGAGGGTGGCAGAAAGTTAGATGGGCAGATGATATCAAGAATTGCGGGGATAAATTGGTCGCAGTTAGCACAGGACCGGGGTAATTGGAGAGTAATGGGAGAGGCCTTTGCCCTCCAGTGGGCGTAGGTAGGCTGGTGGTGGTGACTCAAAAGAACTTAGAGCTATTCGCTGCTTGGGTGCACAGAGCTCACTAATATGCACGGTAACTGGTGATAGATTCGGAAAGCAGAGGTTGAATGCTGGACAGCCCGTCTTTTTTAAAGGATAAGAACAGACACTACGACCACTATGAAAGCACGGATATACATGCATTTGGGAGGAACTATAAACCTGAAAGCCGTGCTCCTGCTAAGTGTGACACTCAAGCATTTGTCCTCTTTTTGTGGCTTTAACATACCACCCGTATCTGAGTTTTAAATCTATCCATGATAAAAAAAATATACTGGCTTACCGAAGCGTTGCTTTGTGATGTCTGAATTCGTAAGCATTACTTCTAGGCGAGTGATGTCGTTGAGTTTTGCGCTGCAGACTGTACAATGTCGCTTAAAAAGCACTGAATCTTTCTTAATGAAAAGCTTCACTGCAACGATTCATGTGGAAAAGCGAGCTTTACAAAAACCAGGCTTCACGAAGCCCTCTAAAGCCGGCTTCACAACTTTACGCAAATACATTGCTTGGGAGGCGCTTTTGCAGGGGTCAATGTGAGCAGTCTTGTATCAAAATACGAAGGCCCTGGACCGTTGCAAATTTGCCGACAGCTTCCGGCAACGCTGTTTGGTTGTGCAGATATGGGGGCACCGCGTTTTTTCGCCTACTCAGCGATGTACCGCGCGAGTGATACTCATGCATTTAAGTGCTGCAATATCAACTTGCCCAGTTTTACGTTCTTCTGAAAATGTGGCGGTACGTTATAAATAATTATAGTAAGCCACTTCAACTAAAGTACGTGACGACAATAGGTCAAACTGACAGAAAGTTAGCACAACTTGGACGAAAAGATAAAATCGAAAAATATTTACCTCAAAATTACATACGCGTAAATATAAGGGATTCATTGTTGTTCCTTTCTAAAAAACGCTTTGGCGTGCCAAGTCCTGACTATGTGCTAAGCAAGGCGTTCTATCAATGAAATAAAGAAAAAAGAAACATTTCATATCATAAACACACCAAAGACGTGAAAAGCTATCTCAACAGGAAATAGTCGGATTGAGCGACTTTTACGCCAATCCGGCTCAAACCGCAGCATCTGCAGTTACAGCGGCCATAAATAGTCATGGCGAGCTACGACTACAACGATACCAGGGCCCATTCATGGGGCGCTAAGCGAGGCCTAAACGAGGCGTGGATGAAACACTCACGCCCAGATGAAAGTGAACACGGGACAAAGGGGACCAGTGGCGTTAATGGAAGAGAAAATGGATCTGAATGATCACCCCTCACATGTGTGCCGACAGGCCAACCCTACGAGGCACCCGCTTTATTACACGGGTTACCGGGATTGCCTTAAATCCCAATTTAGTAATGAATAGAGGTCGGCCGACGCCGCCGGCAGAAAACGGCGGCCCGGGAGGGGAGTTATGCAAATAGAGCGCGCCGAGCTCGTAAAACGGGGCACGCGACTGAGGGTCGCGGGGGTGGCGGCGTCCCGATTAGAGAGGATGTGTGTCCGATGGGGCTGCTATAGGTTCAGACGCGCGGGAGACAGGCCTGGTATAGTAAAAGGAGAAGCTGTACAACGAGGCCTAATTAAATTCCTCCATTAAATGTATTATTTGCGGGAACAGGCGGCGCAGACGACGGTCTCAGCGAGCTAGCAGACGACGCGAGGCGGCAGCTGTCCGGCTTTCAGCGATCGCTTACCCAGGGGGCGTGAGCGCACTAGAGATGCCCCGAAAAGGTCGCCACTCATTGGCTGGCTGCCAGACGCTCCTATGTGCATCCCTTGACCGCGCTGTACATTGTACGTTTGTTTCTGTTCTCGCCTCGGGCCCTGAACTCTTTCTTTTGATTTTGTCCTTGCGGAATGGCGCTATCTATCAGTGGATATTGGAATAATACGCTTCATTCAGCCTGCTGGGTGGTTTGGTGCCATTCTTGCTCAGGTTAGGCGTGGTAAGGTATTTATTTATTTCTCGAGCATCGATGTTTTGTTTGTCAACGCGGTGTTTATTTTCCCCTCAACTAGGCCATTGTTATTAGATTGTCTCGCTCGACTTGATTTTAATCGTCATTTATAACTATGAACTAAAAAACCCTCTCTCCTACAAACATATCTGTATTAGAGGCTACGATCCAATAAGCCTAATTAAAGTACTTAAAAAACACACAAAAAAAAACGCGTAGGGGTCTTCAATGCCTCCTGATAGAAAGTCTACCGCTACACCGAACATGGCACGCGGAAATACCACCCTCTTAGCGGTGTTATAGAAGGCTGCTTTGGTTGTTCATAAAAATTAATGGGAAACTTCATCATTGGATTTTTATGAATGTGTTAGCATCTCATCCCTCTGCCTCATGGACAGGATGATCGGCCCGACGCGCATGCTTTGATCCGGTTGCAGAAGACCGCAACTTAATTTTCGTAAGCAGCATCCGTGTGCCATGCTAACCGCCTTTTGCGTTCTTCCTGTCTCGGTGGTGACCTTCGCTCTCTTAGTGTGGGAATTAGCTGTCCGTGACTTTTTTCCCTGTTAAACAATTCCCTTTCCACCTTTTTTTTTTTTTGCGCCTCTTCGGCCCTGCACTCGTTTCACACTCCCACTACGCATCAACGCGTCCAAACATGCCTCATCCAGTGGTCGGCAACAGCGTTGATACGATGCCCGTTTAGCCGGGTATCGCTGTAAAGAGTAAAAACCTGTTTTTTCTCTTTTAACTTGTTGTGCGCGAGTACAAAATGGCGCTAGTCACGAGAGGTACAGTTTTATGGTCGGCATTACAGCCCACCCTGATATGCCACTTTGTTTTCAAGCTAAATAATTCCTTTGGTTTGGTTCACGCGGTCACCTTTACTTGTAGAAAAATCTCCTGCACTTGACATCTTGTTGAAATCAAATCTGAAACACTTTTTCCTAACCCTTCTTGACGGGTCAGCGTCACACGAAAACTGGACGCCGTCTCGTGCGGAATAAACGCGCCGATTTCACGAATAATTTCCGATTTCACGAATGAGACACGCACCAGAAAGCCAATACGCGGACTTTGTAAGTGCGTTTAAAAGACGGTTACGTAACGCGACGCTCAGTTGGATGCCTGCTTCAGGTTCGTAACAGCCCGGAGGGCGGACGGTCTTCGGAACAAGTATAACTATACGCTGCACCGGATGGAGAGACGCGGAACGTACCGCATCGTTCCTTCGCCTCCACGTATACACTTGAAAAGCCCCCAGGGCATTCAAGGATGGCAACAAGTAAAATTAAAGCCGGAGCGACAGTATCGCGTGCGGGGTCGTGTGATCCCTGGGGCCGCTCTAATCCACCACCCTCCATACTTCGTTTAATCTGTATACTCCTCCCCGCTTTGTACCCTAACCGCCCCCTTTGTTCGCTGCTGTTGTCCCCCTCGGTACAGTTAGAAAGTGTTTAAGCAGCGAGATTAAATCCGCCCCACATGGCTGTTTCCGGAAGCGTGCATGCCGCCCACCGTCCGACAAAGCCAGGTTGTTGCGCGAGGTTTGAATACAGTAATACGCGCTCGAAGCAGAAGTGGCGCGTTGGGAGGGGACAATGAGAGGAGTATAGCAAGCGCGTGTAATAGCAAACGTGTTCGAGACAGTGTTTGATGACAAGATTGGAGCGGATTAGAGACAACACGCCTGGCAAGCGGGCGCCTTTGATCGCTAAAGATTGGAGCTCGTGGGAACCGCTATGCGTAAAAAGCCTCCGGTGGCAAGCACTTAGCTTGAGTAACTTCAATCTCCCTTTTGTGCGTGTATATGCTCTAAAGGGCGTTGTAATTGATGACAATGTAGCGGCGAAATGGATAAGGCATGCGGCGGACTTCGTTCATGATTCAAGTCGGACGAAATATGTCTCTGCGCATGAGATTTGCCACGCTAGACAGTTTCGGGCCCTTTTCTCTCCCTCCTGCCCCCTCCCGTAAAACCTCATCGCATCGCATCGCATGAGATTTGCAGTTTTTTATTGATTCGGATAGCGTTTTTTTTTTCGCGAGCATGACTTTACAGGTATTACAAAAAGCCATTTTTGAGGTAAGGGCAACCGAAGCAGTAGGAAATTTGCCATTTCGTGTGCTCCTAATAAATGTTTGTCTCTCCCTCCCTCTCTCGTTTATTTTTCTATCATTCAAGATCTCCGCCTGTTCAGTGTTCAGCAGCACGTGTTAACTCCTGCTTCCCAGCAGCAGCAATTACTGTACCCGCTAAAAGCAGAGATATTGGCGTGTATCATGACTAATACATACTACACGAAAGCTGCAGCTCAAGTGCCACTGACACCATAAGTTCCTTACTTGCATGTCCTGGCTTCCAACATGGCTTCTTTTCACTCATCACATCGAGAACAACAAGGGCGACATTGTTTAGTTCTTGTTCGCCTTGCCCGAAACTTCTAAAAAATCCCACGCGAGTAAATTATTGAGACTCCTACTTTTATTCTAACAAAATACTTCAAATAGTCTCTAAAGAACTATACTACCGGTGTTTGCAGCCAGAGGCAACTTTGAGCTTTTTCGTTATCCACGCCAAGTAAAAACGGACCAACAGGTCTTCGTTGTACGTAAAGGCCCGCTCGTCGAAACGCGACTCGCGTCGGCGCTAGCAAAGCATTTCCCTCTATGTGAAACTATGTGAAGGATGCACTAAACGCGCATTGCGGACAAAATTATGGAGGCTTCGGCCGCGTGCTGGAAATGCATCTGCTAAGGTCAGGTAATGTTTCACACTGGATGTTTTGATTTCGTGAATACCTACAGCGTAAACGTGTATAGAACAGCGCAGACACACGAACGACAAAGAAGAACGTTACATCACAACGGTTGTGGTGCGACGTTCTTGTTCTTTGTCCTTCGTGTGTGTGTGCTGTAAATTCTTATGTGGCTGTCGCGCCGTTGCCCCTACAGGCCATTTACGCTTGTGAATAATGAATAAAACTTTCTGGTTCTGTACCACCTGGAATCGAAGCCATAGACTCCGCATTTGCGAAATAGAAATCGTACAACTGCGCCATGATTGAAATGTTAACGTCTATAAACAGGACTGAGGATTTTATATAATAGTTTACTCAACGAAAGCGGGGTTAAAAATAATAATCAAAATTTACCCATCACTCCGAATCCAACCTACCAGCAAACCCTATTACAAATTGTCTTAACTGCACTAAGGCTACATAACGTCATGCATTGACGTCACGTCGTGAGGTTCGAAAGCATAAAAAACGGCATGACCGGGTACATAAGTGCTTGCACAGCGGAGCATCACGTACGGAAAGTTTTCAAAATCAACCGAGGAGCGCGAAATCAAGCACATGCCGTATTTTTATTCACGGCACAACCCGCAGTGCAGCTTCACGGCACAACAGCAGGTTGTGCCGTGAAGCTGCACTAAACAAAGAAACCCGGCGTATTATCCGCATCCCTACTTTGTCACTGAAGTTCTCGCATTTTCGGTGCGGGTTATACGCGCGAAAATACGGCAATACTCCTGTGAACGCCATTAAACCTTTTAATGCAGCCTCACTATCAATTTAGAGGGGCGCTCCAAAGCTGCCTTTACAATATGGGTAAAAACGGGCGTAAGTAGACTTCTATCGTATATATGATGACAGATTGTGAATAGCGAAAATAAAACAAACGAGTAGCGAAAGTAAAACAAGAATTTCATTGCCACGTTTCACCGCAACGTACCCAAAAGAAAAATCGTTGCGTCGATGGAGCAAATATCTGACAATTACGAGGCCCTACTACAAAGCGTGCTCTATGCTTCCACGCCCGTGGTGCGTTGCGCTTTCTTTTAGCGCAGACAGCACTTTTTGAAGCCGTACGCTCCGCTCCCACGACCATCACTGCTAATTCGGGTGCATCGCGGTGAAACAGACCGACGCAAATTCTTACCCACTACGGCCCTGGTGTCGTAAAATCCTCTAACGCATTGAGAACAAAACCAAAGCTGCCAGTTTTTTGGGCAAGAGTTCTTACGGAATGCCTCTTGCGATAAACATCGCCATTGTTGCATTTTCGCGTAGTTGGAGGCTATGAAAAAGAAGAAGCTCCATTATTTCCCCCATGACACGGGCTATGACGACAGGTTGGGCGAAGAAAGTGAAGTCCTGGTTTGTCAAAAATGTCCATAATCTGTAAATACTTGCACTACTTCCTTTATTTTTTTCCTGTAGGCTCAGGATGTCGTCGCGTTCACGAAAAAACAAAAAAAAAACACAAAAAATCTTTGTTTTCTACCCGAAGGAAAAAAATTAATTGCCTAATGGCATAAATAATTGTGATGCCTGTAAATTAATAAATACTTGAACTATCGGGTAAATGTTTTTTTTTTTGTTTCTACGCTTATAAAGTCCATAACTGTACAAAAACATGCACAAAAGCAATTCTCGCTCGAAATAAAAATCCCTAGGGAAACCCCGAAGGACAGAAATCATTAGCGTGCATCCTATATAAAAACACTGTTAAATACACAACAAAAGGAACATGAACCAATGTATTAGGCGCACGACGGTGTGGCGTTTCGGACATGAGAGCCACTTCTTTTTAAACTGTCGTCACGTCGCGCGTGAAGTTTACACCAAAACACGTTCTCCCCTCAAAGCCCAGCGCTCGGAGCAGCCCCGTCGATTCAAGGCCGATCGGGTATATTATAGCACTTACCGCGCGTTATGACCGCGCTATGGGCCCAGCCGTGTCCCCGCGGGGAAAAGCAGCGGAGAGAATGGGCCCCCGGTTGCGGGGGTGGGGAAAAGAGAATGGAAAGCCGTGGGGAGTGGGAAAAGCGGGGTTCGTTGTCGACGAGGCCGTCGGACGCCGGCCCGCGAAGAGATGGCGCTGTATGAGTCGGTAGAGCCAACGTTACTGGTAGAGCTGCGGCCGATATTAAGGCCATCTTCGTACGGCTCTTACCCTGATGAGACAGGGCCCTTGTATGTGCGCTCGTGTACGCGCTTATACAGTCTCTTGTCGGCTTCTCTGGGCTTAATGTGTATCTTATCTTGGCATTATACACCCGGTTGTCACACACTGGTCCGATCGCCGCGTTCAGACCAAAGGCCTGGGTACGCGGCAAGTACGCGGCTTTCTGGTTGTGCTTAATGCTGCTGCTATTGATTTCTGCTGGACGCACAAAAAAATGCGTAGCAGCTGCGCAGAGCGACCGGCGTGCATATAGGGCTTGGAGCTGTTCTTAAGTCGGGGACGGGAAAAGAAAATTTGCAGCAACTCCCAAAGGAATTGTCGGATAAGGCGTATATACGCCGCTCTGGTACACACCAAGCCCTCGTAAAGTCGTCTTACAAGTATACACAAATGCAATGGTGGGAAGACATGTTACAATGGCAATTATAAGAAGTCTGGTATTACCATACAAATGCCTAGGGTCCCTATATCGAAAACCTACATGTATAGCTATGAAACACTGCACATTGGGACCCTTTAGGTTCAGTTTTTGTATAGTACACAAGTGCTTGACAAGAAAGTCATTCGCTCAGGGGCAATGCAAACGATGTTTAATGGAAACTTAGGCCTTTGGACTTCTTATTATTAGAATTTTCGTGTGAGGGATACATCACGCGTTACTAACGGACAGATAGCTTTCCTGGTTGAGCCGTTAAATATCCCCAACTGGTCAAAATTAATCCTGGGCCCTCCACTACGGCGCGTATAATAACCTACGTAGCGCCGGCGCTTTAAACATCATATTTATTCAGATAAAATAACCGACGTAGACTGTGCGTAGTGTCAGGTATTTGTCGCCTCACGCAAAGCAACTAGCAGATTTAGTGAGTTCGAGCATGCCAGCATACTGTGGTGCGCATTACCTGAACCCTTGCCTCGGAGAGGCCGAGCCTCTGCGAAAGCTCCTCGCGCATGAAGGCGTCCGGGTAGTGCGTCTCGTCGAACAGTCGCTCCAGCTCATTCAGCTGTTCCAGGGTGAAGTTGGTGCGCGACCGCCGCTGCTTCACCTTGCTGCCGCTGTTTCCGCTGCCGCCGCCACCGCTAGTGCCGTTGACGTGGCCTCCTGCAGGTGCAAGATGTGCAAGTGAAAAGGTGCGCAGGAGGATAAACGGCACGTTGAAATTCAAAGAAAATTGGAAAGAAGAAATGCCGCAAAGAGTGTGTGGAACGTACGTATACGGTAACGTGCTTCGCTGCCCCTCAAGGAAACACGGAGATCTTTTCTCATCGCGTGCACGAGAGTAGTAGCTTAGCAGTGATCGCAGATGCGATTGTTAGAACAGGGTTCTCGGACTCATAGGGGGAGGCTGGCCGCAGGCAACAAGTTTTGATTTCCCTGGCCGCGAACCCGACAAAGACGAGCCGAAAGATGCAAAGAGAACTTTTAACGCCTCCAGTGAGTGAATAAACTATATTGCTACGAGCTTCAGGGTTCCCGCCCGGTGAGGGGGGCCTTCACCAGGCTAGAGTGTACTAGAAGAATCTTACTCTAACAAGGCTACGCTGGATTGAGGAGGGGTTGGTACTGGCCAGCTGGCCCGCTCACTGGTCGTCGGCTGGGTGAGGATTGGGGATGAGGGATGGAGTTTCCTGACACTCCCATACTATGTGATACAAGGTGACAGGTTGGGGACGGAAATCACAGGAAGCGTAGTAGAGGATGGTGTACACGGCAGGGAAGAGTGCGCCGTGGGGAGAGGAGTTCGTCTGAAGCTGGCGAAAGGCGGTCGCCTCGGCTCTGGATAGATGGGTGTTTGGTCGCGGGAACCGTGGTCGTTCACGGCGCTACTGGGCTAGGATTTCCACGCTCCATGATAAAGGAATAAGCTTGGGAAAGTGAAGAGACGTCGTGTCTTCGCCCTGTTGAGAAAAAGGCGCGGTGGGTGGGAATGCGAACAGCGCCTGGTGCCGCCTCCTTGCCTTGTAGCACTCGTGTCCGGGGGTCCTGATAATGTGTCTTTACGGGGGCTGTCACATACTTCACAGAATTATGAGGGATGCGGATGATATGCGGTCTAGCAAGAAGTTGCGGCAGATGGCTTGGGAATCCGCCATTACAGTGAGTATTAGGTATTCGTTCCCAGTGGTGGCGGCAAAGGCGATAAAGAAAACAGTAAATGAATCGACTACTTTACTGCGAAAGGAGGCCAAGGAGCCCTGTTCAGAAAAAAAAGGAAAGAAGATGGTTGATAGGGGAGCCGTTACAATTAAAGTTTATGCGGTCACTTGAGGTCGGGTATGTCTCTAATCCACGGGGGCACACATTGTTGGCGCCCTATGGGTTCGGAGCGCGTTCGATCGAAAAACCCGTTATAGCGTGATGGAGCGTCGTTACTTGGGATGTAAAACATCAGATGATGGAGCGCGAAACTTGATAGTATATAAATATTTCTTGTATTTTTGTTTGTCAAAGAACACTTTTTGATCAAATTTAATTCAGTGAGCGACCGAAAGACAGTTCTTTTAAATTAAACGAGGTTGCATTTTGCATTCGTGGCGCCTTTTTGTTTATAAAATTAAGGCCATGCTCATTGTATTAGCAGTTAAAAGGGTTAAGATACTACTCATTGTATTAGAATTTAACAGAGTTCATTTCGAAAAGCGTCCCTGAAGCCAAGCCATGTGGGTATGCAATGCGAGAGCAAGAGCGCCCGCACAAATGCATTGACCAACGATCGATGACGTGGTATCCAGCACTATTACTGACTCCGAAAGGGACAGCGGCTCGTGAGGTACCTCTTTACTACGAGTATCGAGGCAGGGTTCCAAGGCCGGCAAGGCCGCGTTCGTTCGCAGCCGTCGCATGCGAGCGGGATCGCTTGATGTTTGCTTGCTTACTTAACCCCAAACGCTCTTCCCTTTTAAAGCGCTGACATTGTGCTTTCTTAACGTGAGGCGCAGCTGCAAATGTAAAGGTATTCCGAAAGTCTTTGGCGTGATTTTTTTAAAGACATTTAGAGTGGTGATGCAAGATTAAACGTACATTCACACTTACGGACGCGGCGGAGTGAGAAACAAACACGCACCGGCGCTTCCTGAATTCGACTCCTCCTTCAGCCGAGGCGGACCGGCGGTGCCCAAAGGAGCGTGCAGCACGTCCGACTTGAGGTCTGTTGCCGCGGAGGCATCCGGTGGGGCTGCTGCTGCCACGCGGTGGGAAGAGGACGGCGAAGCTCCGTTCCCGGAAGAGTTCCGGCCAGGCGTCAGTGCGGCCAGTTTCGGCGGCCCTTCCGGATCCGGTGAGCAGCAGGCTGCGAGCAGAGGAGGTAGTGCACGTAAACTTAAAGGGGCACTGACACAAAATTTTGAAGGCGACCCGCCGCGGTGGCTCAGTGGCTAAGGCGTTGCGCTGCTGAGCACAAGGTCGCGGGCTCGATTCCCGGCCGCGGCGGCCGCTTTTCTGATGGAGGTGAAAAGCAAAAACGCCCGTGTGTACGAGATTTCGGCGCACGTTAAAGATTCCCAGGTGGTCAAAATTAATCCGGAGCCCTCCACTACGGCGCGCCTCATCGCCTGCGTTGCGTCGGCGCGTTAAACCCTACAATCAATCAAATCAAATTGAAGGCGAGATAACTTCGGAGATAGATTGGTGGGAACACATATACATCATCTGCAAAGTATCAGCGGCGAATACAGCCTAGAGCATATTTAAAATCAATTTTAAAGTGTGCGAAACGCAACCGAGCAGCCAGCAGAGGACCACGCGCAATCGACATCCCGAGGATATTGTGTAAATAAACAACATCCAAACACATCACGAGTTTGTGTTTGCCGCTTCCGCACTGCCGGCGTTTTTCGCCGGCTCGCCGCTCCAATCGGAGAGCCAGAGGACGGAGCTTCTGCTCTCGAGAACGAACGACCCGATCGTTGGCGGCAGAGGCGCCGTGATTTCGTCAGCTCATCGGGAAGCTGGCCGCGACCAAAGTTCTACAGCGATTCCAGGCACTCTGTTTCTATTACTGTTTATTACTATTGGATGCGAAAACGCGCCGGGGGCCCGAAAAGCCCACTGAGCTAGCCGCACGGTCGCTGTGCAGGCGGCGGCCACGGCCGCGAAGTGGCCCAGGCCGGCGCAGGTAGCTCGAGTGATAGCTTGTTACCGCTGCACGAAATTGTCCCCAAGTCCCGACCATGGTGGCTTGCATGAGAAAGGAGTTAATGATGCGATGGCGGGTTGCATTAAAAATTGTCATCTGCACTGCTTACGAGAGCGGCACTCGAATATCCACCGCAGTGCTAAGCCGAACACATCTGTAGGCGGACCTGTTGGCAGACCGGCCGACTGCTCCCAGCGCGCGTCTTGCCACCCACCGTCTCGAGCGTCGCGCGTCGTTCTTTAGCCGCGATAGCATTTGCACTCGCAGCGCCTGCGTCACATCCACGGTCGCTTTTTAATTAAGCGCCTCACGAGATCAGTACGTGGGGGCATTCGCAGAAACTGCCGTCGATGCGGATTCGACAGTGCTACGGCGGCTCTGCTCTGTGATATCCCTCCGACGGTCACGTGGTCAGCTTTGTTCACACAAAATCCACAAAATCCATCGTTTCGCGGCACTCGCTGAAACCGAAACTGCGACTGGCCGCATTGAAGATGCCTCTAATTAAACAACCGTCGCACGCTGAAGCAAATGAGGTTTCTACTGGTTATAATTAGGTCACTAGCTACTTATCGCAAAAAAAAAAACAAGATGCAAAATTTTTGTGTCAGTGCCCCTTTAAAGGGACTCCGAAACACTTCCGATAAACGCTTTCATGAAACTCTTTCCTTCACGTCTGTAAGCATTGACAAGGCTATAGTTATCAACAGCATGGAGCGGCACTACGGGATTTGCTCGTAACAGCAGAACTATCCGCCTTCGCGCGTACCTGGTGGCTTTTTTTCTAAAGTGACTATCGAATGCGCTTATTGCTTGAACAAAAACTAAGCGGTCAATAGCCGCTAGATTGATGTAATGACGTAAATCGAGCGCTCGAAGAACGCCAACACTCAAGAAAGAGAATGGAATGGATGACTTTATTACAGGAGGAGGCCAATAGGCCCTGGTGTGGGGCACGGGGAAAAGGGGAGGGGAAGATTGTTCATATAAAGTCTGCACTGCACTGTGAGCGTTCACTTAGCACGATATGCACAGGTGAAGTTGTGACGAGGGCACTCTACTACGACCATGATTGGGGTATCCAAAAGGAGCCGTTCAGGAGCCACAAGGGGTGTGTTTGGGGGTACATCTAGAGAGAGGGTGAACGATCCGCCATCATACTACTTTATAGAGACCTGTTTTGAGACCGAATTCTGTAATCTTCTGTAAAATTTGGGGGTTGTTTCTGACGTGTTGGACATGTTCTTCAGAAGTCGTCGGGCGTACGTGCGTCGTAAGCATAGGTCGGCAAACTCACTCACGAGTGTACTCACACACCCCCCACTCACCACTCATGAGTGAGTGGTGAGTGAGCCTCGCCATCGTTGTGGGCTGGTGAGTGCGAGTGCGAGTGAGTGCGAGTGCCACTCGCGGCGAGCCCCACTCGCCACTCGCGAGTGCGAGTGCCACTCGCGGCGAACGCCACTCGCGAGTGCGAGTTCCACTCGCGGCGAGCGCCACTCACCACTCGCGAGTGCGAGTGCCACTCGCGGCGAGCGCCACTCGCCACTCGCGAGTGCGAGTTCCACTCGCGGCGAGCCCGCTCACCACTCGCGAGTGCGAGTGCCACTCGCGGCGAGCCCCGCTCACCACTCACGAGTGCGAGTGCCACTCGCGGCGAGCCCCGCTCACCACTCACGAGTGCAAGTTCCACTCGCGGTGAGCCCCACTCACCACTCACGAGTGCGAGTGCACTCACTACTCGCAAGTAGTGAGCCCCGCTCGCCACTCGTGAGTGGCGGGTGCACTCGCGAAATGTGCGGTGCTATGGTGCCGACTGCCGGGTTAATTCTAACATTACTAAATAAAGGCTTTTAGAGTAGCGGCACTCTTTTCTCTGATTGTTGTGTGCCGCCAGCATTTTCATTGGTCGGTCGGCACCACGTGATAATTATTTGCACATTGGCGCAGCCATTTTGTTTCTGGGCGCCTATCCTTTCTCTTTTACTCTACAGCGCGGACGCTAGAGCGCCCGGTCGCACTCTGACCGTCACAACCAGCAGCGGTTTCGTTGGGAGAGGTGGCAGCACGACAGACAGAAACAAAATGGCCCCAGACGCTTCCTGGTGCACGAAGTGTCAGTACTCTCAAGCGTAGCTTTTTTAGGGGTGCTAGTGAATCCGATCCTCCCTCCCGTCCTTCCCCTTATTTCGCGGAAACTTTCCAAATGAACACGTGACGGCGTAGTTTAGGATCAAGCTGTGCTCCTGTGCGGCAGGCTGGCGCCGCTTGCGGATGGGAAAATGTGGGGGGAAGGGGGAGGGTGGCGGCTGCCCGGCAGCTCGTCGCCATCGTCGCCATGATGACCGCCGCCGCGACACGACGGCGCCGCCTGCCTCCACCGCCTCTTCTGCCCAGCGCTCAATCAACAGCGCTCAAGGCCAAGCCCGCCTTGCTACACCCTGCTCCCATCTTTCTATCCTTTCGTGGCGGTGTTTTACCAGTTTTACTGGACATCCCCGCTGTGAGCCCTGTTCCAGCTCGGATTGCTCTTTGGAATAAACTGTTTGGAGGGCTGTCTGTAATGAATTCATTGGGAAAATTTAGTGCCGTGGATAGCGCGCTAAGCGATAGGATTAATCGCACACGCTAGCCAGTGCTTTGAAAGATGGCAGCAGCTTTACCGAGTTTTCCTTCCGAACGGATCTTTTTTTTTTATGTTTGCTATCGCTGTCAGAATTTGCAGTTTTTTTTTTTTGTTTTATAGAGCGTGAACGAACTAGGTTACATAAGTCCTGAAAAGCTTTGATTCATGGCTTGCGAAAAATCTGCGAGAATTTTTTGTTTTCACTTGCCAAAAGCGAAGTTTACCCCGTTGAAAGTGGGGTATTAAGACAGGTGGGTATAACAACCGTATATAGACTTAAGAAAACGTGAGACCCCATTAATGATAAATTTAAATTCTAGCTCAAATAAGTACGCATTCTATGCCCAGAAAACTCGTTCCGTAGACAGCCAAAAAGGCTAATGCCGCTCATAACAAAATCAATGCATTGATACTTGTGAAAATCGGGGAACCCTACTGGGACGTCGACACAATCAAAATAAGAAAAATAAAATAAAGGCCTAATGCTCACCACGCGAGATAGGACGGGACAGAAGAGGCAGCTTTTATTGACGAAATATCTACACAAACCATGTGAGCTGCTACACCGGCCACGTAAATTAAGGCTGTCTTAGCCCTCTATGAATGTAATTAACATCTTTATCTTTGACGACTACTCTGATTGTTCTGAGGAATTCTACAGGAAAGAGGTAAAACCACGCGTACAAAACATAAGCGCGCACATATACTGTAATCCCTCATTATGACGAAATCGCTTTACTCGAAATATCGCTTTATTCGAAATTTCTTCTGGTCCCAACCCAAACGCATGCATTTTAGGCCGCATTACTCGAAGCGCACGAAGAGCTGGACCCGCTTAGAGTGAAGTGGCGAGCGGAGGCGGCGCCGAGCAGTGATGACCCAGCGGCGAGTCAGGCGGTGAATATGGCGAGTTGACAAGCTGGTGTTTCCCCGGCGATTTTCTCGAGCCCGTCATACTCGTTTTGCGCCATCCGATTTAAGACAAATGGTCGATATGCGTGTTAGGGTGATTGAATTTTCTTCCGAGACATTGGTCCATGGCGTGGACGCGACGGTGCGCGAAGTGTCGTCGAGAGCGGGGTGCCCAAAAACTCGTTTCGCAAACTTCACGGCTGCACACCTCGGGAAAAAATTGCCCAGTAATCATGCAGAGCCCCTAAAACCGGTCAGTTTTCATGATTGTGCTGTGTACTCACAATGAGCGGGTAAACGTTTTTTGAGCTCAACAAACACAACCTCAGATTCCAGCTGTGGAATTTGCGGCGCTTTCCAGCGCGAAACTCTCGTAGCGTTCCTTGGCGCCCCCACCCCCCTGTAAAAGCGGCCACAGCCTTCTCCTCTTCCTTCGCTCTGCAGTCTGCGAGGCGTGCGGACGCCAGTCACTGCTTGGTCACATTGGAGAAGGGGTTGCTCGCGCCCAGCAAGAACATGAAACATCCAAAGCTCACTGCCTTCCTTGCACCTGAATAAAGTTGTGTTCCAAAGAATACATTGTGCTTTGATTCCTCGCAGTTGTGGCGCAAATAAAGCTCTACGAGTTTAGTTTTCTCGAGTGGTCGCTTATATCAAAAAATACCGCTTATAACGAAATGTTTCGCCGTCGCGCTGTGTTCGTTATAACAAGGGATTACTGTGTATGCACACACAAAGTAATCAGGAACGCATAGTTATTGCTCACAAAACCAGCGACTTTTATTTACTTCTTTATTGTTTTACAATTCAATAAATTCCCTTGTGAAAGGGTATTTTTACATAACGGTGGTCACATGCGAAAACCCGCTCAAGTTACGCTAACAGCCTAATGCAGAATATTAACAAAAAATAGAGCAGCTTCGCACTGTAATTGCGCGAAGAGTGAACAAACAGCGAAACTGGCGGCCCCACCCGACTTATTTTCGGTTCGGTTAAGTTTATCCGCCATTATGGTTGGAGGCTCGGCCAAGTTTTTTGCTTGGTTATTCTTTGAGACACGGTCAAGCTCTCTGCGTGGTGTCGTGGTTAGCCCCAAAAGAGCAATGAACACTCGGTCATTATGTATGTACAATGCACGTGAGCTCGTAACTCCGGATCGGACGTTTCGCTGCTGCTTCACCGGCGCGATATTCGGGATTGTACCAAAGTCGTCTCCTCCGTTCTCGAGTAGCGGCGTAGCGGCTTTCGCGCCGCGCTTGCTCGTCTTTGGGAGTGGCGCTCTTCTTCTATTGCACCATCTCTCCCTTCATTACAGACCGGACTTTTGCATCTCACATGGATTTCCGAACTTGCCGCTGAAAGTTCTCCATGACTGGCAGGCTGGGGCAGAGCGTTCGACAAGGTCGAGCGGTGTCGGCGCGCACGACGACGTCCTCGCTCGGCGAGGTTTTTCTGCGCAGGTTCACCGGCCCAACCACCAGCTTAAACAGCATTCGCTGTTGTAAAACTCAAATGCCATTTGTCTAACGACAAATAAGGTTGAAACGCGAAGCTTTTGAGGCGTGCATTTTGATCGTTGGGGGTTTCAATTTTGATCGCTGGGGTTCAAACTCCTTTCACTTCACCCGCCACGATCATCATCGTCAAAAAGTTGGCTTTCCTGCAGTGCGTTTTCGCAAACGGTCTCCATTAGCCAGGCAAAGAAAGCTTCGCTTAAAAACGAAAGGATTTGTTTTTAAAAATGCAAATAAATGTAAAACCTATTGGCAAATTATATTGTTAATGCAATAATAGTTGGTAGTAAAATGACAGTATAAAACAAAATATGAACCAAACCGTTCAATTTCAAACACGTGCAGTATGGACGAAAAAAAAAAAAAGATATACACAAGCAAGTTCAGTTATGGCACAGATAAAACTCAACTTTTCACTACACGTTTTCTTAAAGAATACCAGAGGGTAAAGAAAAGGTTGCGTAAGAGGTAAAAAATAAGTTGTTGAAATCGGTAAAGAAACGGACAGCATAAAAAAGACACATTGAGAAAGTAAAATATTTGCAGCGGCCGCACAGTTGTTAGTTATTTTGTTTAGATCTTTCTACTGTACAAATATTAGAATTTTAAATGTTTAATATATCGCAAGCACTGTGCAAGTTCAACTAACATTTTCTTGTTTTGCAGTTTTGCCACAGCTGCACGCTTAGAATTATCTGGCAGCTTCCTACACGCTTTTGTTATAACGACGTCACGCTGTACTATAATTCCTTCACAACCTCAAATGTAACGGTAAAGCAGTATTTTTTCACATGGCTCAACTGATCAAAAGCACGGTACATTTCTGCGCAACGCGCGTACTGCAATTATGTCCTAAGTTTGGGTCCATTCTTCGCGTAACCGCGCTTCTATGCCGTTGGTATCTGTCGTGGGGGATCCCACCACCACTTTCGCTCTACGAAGTTTTCTTTTTTTTTTTTACCTCGGCGGCGCCTACAAGCCGGCGCCTGCTTTCACCCAACCCTTTGCTTTTTTTGTTTTCCTTTTCTCGCAGTCGGCGACACCGACGCATATTCGAAACAGCGCTGGTTCGCGCATACGGGCTGGCTGGCGCGCCGTGTATCCTCGCCTCCTCCCTCCACCCCCCCCCTCTTCCCCCCCAATATTCCTTTGCAATACTGTCCCCCCCGTCTAGACACACGGACGCCTTTGCCCGGGACTTTGTCGACGGTCGCCGAAGGCCTGCAGGTCAGGCCAGCGCGCAGTCGTACACGATAAACTGTGCGCCCCCACCTCCCTCCATACACAAAGAGAAAGAGAATAACTATAGGAGATGTTGGCGGCATTTGTTCGGAAGCCAACCTAAGTAGGAGAGCCCTCGTAAGCTACAACCAGGCGCCCGGACGTCGCGGCAATCTGTTGCGCGGCAGAAACGAGAAAGTGCAGGTCGCTACCGCCGCCGCCACATCGCCGCCTCCGCGATCGCCAACGCGACGTATGCCCGGTATGCCGCCGAAGAAAACCCGCGTTCGCACCGGACACTGCAGTTTGCGCTAAGGTCCCTGAAATAACTTCAGGGACCTTAGTTTGCGCGCGACTCCAGCGCCGCCTCTCGCCGCCGCTTAGAAACTCTGGGTCGTGGATGTCGCGACCGGACGTTCAGCGCACGTAAAAACACACGCGCTGCGTGCGGTTCGACGTTGTGTTGCGGAAGGTTTTTAAGCAACATAGTTATAATTGCAAGTTGCAGGGTCTGAAAGGATCAAAAGGCAGCAGGAAAGAATTAGTGGCAGCGCCGCTACTGCTGCGCGAAGGGCAGCCACAATCGCGAAAGGCAGCATGCCATCGTTCTGTACAGGTTTCTCGCTCGGGCAGCCGTGGGAGAATAAGCGTCGCAAGAAATGATTTTAGCAGTAAGAAAAGTCAAGGAAATAAAAAAAGTCATGACATTTTTTGTCAGTGGAAGGAGTAAACTTATGAGTACGATTACCGTTTATGCGGAGCGCAGGCACGAAGGCCCGTAAAACTAAAACGTTTGCTTTCAGTGTTCATACACATCACGCGCTGCGATAGCGCATGCCGTCGTAGTAGTTGGATAACACAAGGTATTACCGCTTCCGCCACTATTGTTTTATCAGCAGTAACCTTTTTTTAGCGCCATTCACGGTTCACGGCACCAAAAGGCGGCATAAGAATATGCATTCACAGCACTTCGCGAGTGACGCCAAAAGCAATGTCAAGACGGTCAATACGCATCCCGCTTACTTCCCTACTTTGTTCCCCGAAGTGTACATAGTTCGACCACGCGTTCCAAGCGAGAGCATGGAAAGCTATCAAAGGCATGCAAGGTTGCATTCACTCGTGCTGACTTCTTTAATGTGTTTATACTGAACGTCTCCGATGCTCGTACATCTCCTGCCGAATCAGTCATCGGCACTGTTGAGGTTGACAACCCAGATATCCATATGCATAGAATTGCTCCGAACGGCTCAATGTCCCACCAGGTAGTATCAAGAACGTGGCAAACGTCACCCTGACCTCATTAAACTGAAACGACTATACAAGAAAATCAACGATTACCAAAAGACATCACAAAGTGAAAACTGGCAAAATCTTTGCCATCGGCTCCGGCAAGAGGGAGAGGCCTTTTTCACTTATAATGGGGCATCTTTCGCAGCCTTTGCGGTAAAGCAAAGCTTCCTATCATTGACAAATGAGACTGCAGTCTGACTATTATGACGTAGAAGAAACTATTATCAAGACTCTCTTTCCGCATGCTGCGAAGGATAAAACGGCACTAAAATCTCTTTCCGACATAGACATACCACACCCTCTAGACGAACTCAACACTCCTTTTACCCTGGGAGAACTTCACGTTGCCATCGCTCAAGGCAAATCTAGATCCGCTCCAGGCCATGATAAAATCACTTGGCAAGATGTCCGCAATCTGCCAACGCACGGCCATGAAGCCCTCCTGAGTGTTGTCAACGAATCATGGGAAACGGGACAAGTCCACGAGCACTTGAAGACGACCATCATTCATCCCATCACGAAGCCTAGTAAAGACGTCCGCAAAAACCTGAACATCTGCGACCTATTTCACTAACTCCTATCATGTGCACGGTCATCGACCGATTAATTAACAACCGACATCAGTTCCATCTCGAGCGCACTGGTTGGTTTCATCCATCGCTAACCGGCTTCAGACCTAATCCTATAGTACGCACGACTACCTTTGGGTGCTCCGAAGAGTCATAAATCGCACATCTCGAAAACAACTCCCGGATTGCATTCTGGCAACATGTAAATAAATAATTTGGAACCTAATGCAATGCGTGTTAGTGGGCCAATCAATGCTTTCATACAAAGAAATCACCCAGCTCGATGTGGTTCAAGCCTTTCACGACCTAATGCAAGCTTCGCCATTTTTGAAATGAAGCTTTCCATTCCTCACTGGTGGCGTCGGCGTCTGAGTAAAAAGCACCGCAGGAAAGCAAACTTTATAGTGGGTTTCACAAAGCAATGATGATGATAAGCGAAGGCACATGAAGCGCCTCAAGAAAAAAACCTTTCCCATGGTGCGAATCGCGCTTGGGTCCCCCGCGATATGAAGCCGACGTCTATCCGATTGCGCCATTTCGACACTGTTGAATCCGTTTGGATTTTAAACTCAGGCTCTGACTCAGTTTGCACGGGAGAAAGCTTCGAGTTTTAATTCTCTTAAGAGAACGGTTTGATTTTTTGTCAGTTGAATCAAGTTTTTCGGAGTTGGCGATTGTTATGGGGCACGCCCCATAGCCAATGTGAAGCTCTTAAACACCGAATTTCCTTTTCGCTTCATGAAACGACATCACTGTGGTCTCGGTGTCAATATGGCCACATTTAAGGTCTCCACAAAATGGAACGATTCATCTGGTTTACAAACAAAGCGAAGTTAAAATTAAATTCCCGTTCTGCAAAGGAACAAAGCGAGTTGTAATGCGAATTAGTGGCGGTTGTGAGTGAGCGTGAGTTAGCGTAAGCGGGCGATGGGAGTGGCGAGTGCGTGAGTGGAGGAAGCGAGTGGTGAGTACGAGTGAGTGGCCATTGCGAGGGGTGAGTTCGATTGCGAGGGAGTGTAAATAGGAAATGCGAGTTGTGAGCGTGAGCGTTAGTGAGTGCGAGTGGTGACACCGAATGGTGAGCGTGAACGCGAGTGAGTGCGAGTGGTGAGGGCGGAGTGGTGAGCGCGAGTGACTGCGAGTGGGGACTACGAGTGGTGAGTGTGAGCGCGAGTGAGTGCGAGTGGTGAGGGCGGAGTGTTGAGCGTGAACGCGAGTGAGTACGAGTGGTGACGACGAATAGTGAGCTTGAGCGCGAGTGAGTGTGAGTGGTGGGGACGAGGGGTGAGCGTGAGCGCGAGTGAGTGCGAGTGGTGTGGGTGGAGTGGTGAGAGTGAGCGCGAGTGAGTGTGAGTGTTGGGGACGAGCGCCGAGTGTGAGCACGAGTGAGTGCGAGTAGTGAGAGCGGAGTTGCGAGCGTGAGTGCGAGTGAGTGTGAGTGGTGGGGACGAGTGGTGAGCGTGAGCACGAGTGAGTGCGAGTGGTGAGGGCGGAGGGGCGAGCGTGAGCGCGAGTGAGTACGAGTGGTGGGGATGAGTGGAGAGCGTGAGTGCGAGGGAGTGCGAGTAGTGAGAGCGGAGGGGCGAGCGTGAGTGTGAGTGAGAGCGAGTGGTGAGAGCGGAGTGGCGAGCGTGAGTGTGAGTGAGTGGCATCCAGTTTTGCCGAGCTATGGTCGTAAGGAACTGGTCGCGGTCAGTCGAGTAAGCTGAACAAGCCCAGATGAGGTGGAAAAGATTCGGTGTATTGTTGCTGCCACAGTAGGGGCACCGAGGACTAGCAAGGTGCCTATGCGTTGTCCATTTGGAGATGACGTCCGGAGTGTAGGCCGAGTCAGCGTAGACTTTATTAGCGAAAATTTCTCCTGTTCTTGGCAGGGACTGCAGAGGAGCAAGAAAACCAGGTGGTGAGGCGTCGGCAAGCCGTTGCCGGCTGAGGTTCTTAATTCGACGGTATTTTTGCTGCCAGTCCATTTCGCATGCCTGTTGGGCTCAGGTCTTCCTTGGATGGACACGGGAACCATGAGAGGATTGCGTATGGCTCTCGCAATATAACAAACACATACGGTCTCACTGATGAAGCCGAACTTTTCGGAATCCTCGGCGCCATTCAGGCCATACAAAGTGCGACCTCATTTATAACCACCAACAAGTTCCGTGTCATCACTGACTCCCATGTCGCTCTACGGGAACTGAACAGGTCCTTCTCGCCCAATTCTACGGCCACCAACATTCTTTACAAAATTCGTGACCTCACTCACGAAGGGTTCAAGATACGCCTGGTCTGGACTCCTGCTCACACATATGGAGCGGACGGAAACCATTCCAGCGCATAATGCTGCCCAGGAAAGAGAGAAAAATCTTTTGAGCTGGTTTACAACTAATCTGATGGTCATTGTTGGAACTTTCGATGACGACGAGGACGTCGCAAGCAGCGAGCGCAACAGACGCATAGACGAAGAAGAAGGCGACTAGGCGAGGCGACAAGATGGCTGTGCATTGAATGGTTCTCTGTAAACAATGTAGATATATCTGCATTTCCCAGACGATGGCCTCCTCCCTTGCCTCCCTGGACGTTCTTCCACATGGTGCCGAAACCCGGGACGTCAAGCGACACGACGAGGTGAGCCATGGAGCGGAAATCTACTCTTCGACCGCATTGCTCATCCCGAAGTGAGGAGGAGGGGTCGAGGCAGATGAACCGGCTACAGATTGCTCATAAAAGCCTTCTTGAATTCAATCGGAAACTTATTGCTGAGAAAACGCCCACTCTTGAGGAAGCAAAAGACGTCGAGGCCGCTGTTTCGATGGTGAAGCCCCAGCACAGTGCTGACCGACTTGCTGCTATCAGCGAGAAGCTGTATGCCCTTGCATGCTGAACCAGTGTCGACGGCCAACACGACGACGCTGTAGAGTCGGTCAAAGAAGCACACGAATCGTTGGTTCACTTCGACGAAGACTTGATGGACGAAAAACACTTGTCCCTCAGGAGCCACACCTCGCAAGACAAGACAGAAGGCAACACATACCAAAATATGAACTGAGTCTTACAAGCGACAGTAATTAACCTAAGGAGGCGACCGCAACTTACATCAAGCCAACGACTTCAACGACCTCGATGGGAATTCCGATAGTCTGTTGTCAACCCTCCAAACCTTCAAGCTTGGCTACATCGCCAGCCCCGACGACATGTGCTTCTATGAATGACAACTCAACTGAGACAGCGCTTGAGGTACGCCAGGCAACTGTGCATCTTTCGCTCAGACCTGAAAACGCCAAGATTCCGGAAACACCACATGAAGAACATAACGGAGACCCTGAAGAGCTCGCAGCTACATCAGAACAAAACACCCTGGACGAGGAGCTGGCTTCAGCAGGTGTCACCATCGAGGAACCCACGACTGAAGCACTTGAACCCTCATTTGCATGTCTGTTTGCGGTAATGAGATCTCCTTTAGACGGTATGCAGAAGAACTTTTTCAAGAAAGAAAATGTTGAACCCCGCGGAAAAGTACGCAAAACTGCGTCGGACAATATTAGGTCGTCATTACGAAACAAACGTGCCCGTTTGTTACATAATTGCGGATGCGACAGCTGGGAGTGCGTACGGCGCTATGCCCACGACCAAGAAAACAAATGGGCAACGGCTCCAACGCCACCAAGCCGCATTATCCCGCATACACGAATACTTGTTCGGGCGGGAGAATGTTGAAACTTTTGTAGAAGACGAAGATGAAGCTGGCACCGAGCTGAACAGACAACTGGAGAAAGAGAACAAAGACGACCAGGCGAGGCGACGAGATGCCTGCTTAGCACCCGGTTCTTTGTACATAGTGTGAATATATTGGCTTTCTATCGACGACGGCCTCCTTCCTTGCCTCCCTGGACGTTTTCTACAGCCATGGAATAGTTATTTCTCGCTGAGGTACTTCGGGACCCCCTATTCTAAGTACTGGATGTGTTTGTTGACTGCGTTCTGAAAGCATTTAGGATTTAGAAAGAAGACGAAAAAAAGTGATCCAAGGTCCCTTTAATTTCGTGATGCGCATGAGTTTCCCATAAGCCATTCGAAAGTTCAATTACGGCTACATGTGGCGGAGCTACACGCGGGATATGACTCTAGGCTCGGTGTAGTTGGGATTGCGGATTAATTTCAACTACCTACAGATATTCAACCAGCGCGGAAAAATATCACACGCGCGGGAGTTGTTATTTATTTGTTTTTCGCCTCGACCAGAAGAAAAAAAAAACACGATCGACGATTGAGTTCGTAAGCTCTTGCTCAATAACGCAGTTCCTCAACACCTGAGCCATCGACGCCGCTATCGACCGTAAAAAATCAGGTGGTATATATTGTTACTTGGCCGCATGGCAAAGATAAGACGAACCATGATAAAAAATGATGAGAGATATATTTACAACTATTTTCATGGCGGCTATCTAAGAGCCTGTGCCGTCTGCGTACATTCTTCGCGGCCGTGGGATGTCTCTTCACGCAACGTTTGCGGACACCTGCCCTTTCTGTGTGACTCCTGCGCCAGAAGCTGACGTTGAACACTTGTTGCGAACTTGCCCAGGTCCTAGAAACGCCGGATTCAACACCTCCGAGGCACAGCGCTCCATCCTGGGAGGCCCCCAGGTCTTAAGCGTTGGACATGGGGACCCCAGCACGGGTCTCTTCTTGGATATTTGCGTTGCACTGGTGCAATGTTGTACCTTTTGAACTTCCTGTTGTGCCGTAGGTCAATCTCTCGCAATTAAAAAAAAATATTCTTCGTCTTCAATGTTTGAGAGCATAGCGATATGTTCTACTGCCCTCTTTGTCTTCTCGTTGCAATATCCAAGAGCGAAATGACACTCAAACGTCTGGTTTATGTTGGTGGAAGCGAAGGACGACCATTTTTTGTGCAGGGGGCGTGGCCCGGCGATAGCAACGCTGCTGCTCCAAACCAGAACCCTGCTTTCTCTGGGACCTCTGCTAGAACTACAGGGTATGATAGAGTTCTGGCCAGCCACTGTGACCGTGTGATATTACGCATTAAAACTTTCCCTTAAAGAAGCCTGCCCTCGAGCGTTTCATCTACGTATGCTTTGGCACGCGGATTTTGCGTTATCCCTATCGTGAATGCCCATTCTCCGGTACCAGGAGTGAAGATAAATCTCTCCGCACAACACCCAAGATTCCCAGACTTGGTGCGTTACTCCGTGACCACGGTCACTGCTCGTCAACGGCCGGCGTCGTTCTGTTCGGTGGGTTTCTGACTTACCACTTAAAAAGGGGTGAAACTATTTAAAATCGCGATTGGTCTTACATAGAGAACTACAGCCCTTCTACAGGCAGATAGTCTCCGGAATATATATCCCGCAGCTCATTGCACCCACAGGGGTTTATGCAAGCAGGCTTTGTAGATGTCTCACCGGAAAACTAGACTAATCATCGTCAGGCTAAGGATTGTGGATTTTTGCCCTTAAAGGGGCCATGAAGACAAAATACAGCTTTGCTTAATTTCATTCATTCATTCATTGGGAGGTTTAACGCGTCGACGCTGCACAGGCAATGAGGCGCGCCGTAGTGGAGGGCTCCGGATTAATTTTGACCACCTGGGGATCTTTAACGTGCGCCGAAATCTCGAGCACACGGGCGTTTTTGCTTTTCGCCTAAAACAGAAAAGTGGCCGCCGCGATCCGGAATCGAACCCGCTACCTCGGGCTAAGCAGCACAACGCCTTAGCCACTGAGCCACCGCGGCGGGTAACTTCGCATAATTTGAAAGAACTGGGCTTCAGTACCTCACGCAGCTCCATTCCAGCCACGAAAGATGTTTTTAACCAAGAAGACGGAAGAAGTACTGAAAAGCTTTCAAATTTCGCGCTACAGTGACGTGTTATTGGCAGTAGCGACGTCTAATGGGCCAGAACTAAAAACATAATTTTCAGTGGGTTAACTGCACGTTAGCATTCAAGCGATGGGATTAAACGGAACAGAGGTCCTACTAAAATCTGTCAGTCATGTGTCTCAGCGATGGGTTACTTCCGCGGTCGCCAATCACACAAACGAAATTCTGTGACGTCATAGAAAGGTTCCCGGAAAGTGGGTAGGGAATCGCCAGATCCACTAGATTAGGCTTCAGAGTATTGGCACTCTTTTCTGCCGTTGTATGCCGCCGACAGCAGCCATTGGTCGAACTGCGTCACGCGACATTTGTTAAACCGAAAGACCCATGGGCACTGACGTTTTAGTGCCTCTGTTTTGCCGCGCCCGCGCTCTTCGATAAGGCGTGATTTTCGGGGCGCACTGCGGCTGTATGACACGTTGAGAGTGAGTAGTAGCGATGCCGTGCTGCTCTGTACTGGGCTGGTTCAACCGACGGGAAGGTGGAAAAGAGCTCTGCATCACTTCATGCTGGGAAAGGACGACAGTGGCTTAGCGTAACCTATAGCCACTTAAAAAGCGTAGCTTAATTAGTGGCTCTAGCATAATCTAGAACCACAAATAATCCACGCCAGCGTAACCGAGCCTGACCCTATCGCCCCGGCGCGCTGTCTCTGAATCTTCGAAAAGTAAACACAGCTGTCATGGTTGCCAAACCGCGCCCGGACCAATTTCGCCCATCAATTTAGGCCTCAATAGAGCGCATAAAGCTTGCCACCCTGGCGCCAGGCACCAAAATGGCTGCCGCCGTGCGTCAGTGTCGTTATTCTTAAGCGTAGCTTATTTAGGGGTTCAAGGAGTCACCACACTGAAATGTCTCAGGGACCATTGCGGAACAGCCACTTAGCGAGGCAGATGCGACTGGATTGCCATCCCTCTGCCTGCACCGGCGCGCGCTTGTGGTTATTCGTTGATCCTAGTGAGTGGGATGCAACCGCTGACTGCCTTACTATGATCAAAGAACCTTTGAAATTTGCAGAAACATCGTCTCATAAACCTCTTCACTGTTTCGAAAATTTCATTACATGAAAAGAATTCGCGAGACGCATACCATAGCTGTTGCAATATGCAGTATGTAGAACCAGAAAACATATACACAGTACGGAGTTTATTGCTCCCCGCTACCAAGAAAAAAGGAGGGAAGCGCGTGTTAGAAAACACTGTAAAAAAAAAAGAGAAGAAAATCGTTCTGCCCAAGCAGCACGTATTTGCTGCGAACGATCTTTGCCCCGGAGGTCACAAAAACTGTTCCGGTGCGAAACCGTTAAAAACTTTGAAATTCAAACTGATTGCCCGCTTGGCTCTCCTCTCGACCGGTCGTACTTTTTTTTTCTTGTGCTTGTTACCTGCCATATGTCAAGCCTCTCTTTACTGCAAAGGTTGCAGCTAGTAGCAGTTTTCCATCCCCCCCCCCCCCCCCCCGCCTTCTTCTTCATTCCGCGGCAGCCTAAAATACTACCGGCTCAAAAAGAGCCCGCCGCTGAAAGAAGAACCAAAATGTACACGCAGGCAAAAGGACAAAAAAGTACAGTTGAAAGTGAAGGCATGGTCCAAGGGGTGGCCAACGCTCGTAACCTTTAAATTGAATCCCGACCACCACCACGGCCAACCCTGAGAATTCAATTAAATAACCATAACCCCAACCAAATGCTGCCGTGCGGGGAAGCCGTCGAAGGAACAAAAGCAGCAACAGTAGTAGCGCGGCTGCAGCGTGATTAACCTATACACAGCCGAGGGACGCAAAAATGGGGCGATGCGCACGCGCTGCTTCTGCCTTATTTGCTCTCGGCCTGCTTTCGTGCGGCCTTCCCGACGTATCGGCTTGGCTTGGCTCGACGCGGCCCAGTAGTGTCTTCATCAAACTTTCATATTCCCCGGGCAGTTGCGCCTTAATTCAGTTACAACCTTCTCGTTTCGAAACGCCGCCAAGTGGGGAACAACGCTCGTGCCGCAGAAAACGGCGGGATGAGGAGAGAGGGGGGCGGAAGTATAAAAACGGCCGGGGGAAAGGGAGAAGGCGCGCCACCGCGCAAGGAGGAGGGGGACGCATAGCGGGCCGTATATATCCGGCCCGGGCTCTCCGTGACACGTGCTCGACCGCTACTAGAAAGTGCAGCTCTGCGGCGAGTTAGCTGGGCGGGCTTCTCCGCGAATGAACAGTCCATTGGACACGTCGTAAGTTTGGACAGCCCGTACGTGATCGCGGTTATTCGGCTGCCTGCCCGGGCCTCCTACCTAGACGTACCTACATCTCGGCGGGTTATACGGGGTGTAAGGCCTACGTGCGTGCCTGTCTGCACTCGCCGGCCGGCTACCGAGCCGCCCGACGACCGACGTGGCCTAATACGTGGCAATGAAAGCCAGCCGTCGGAAGAGCTCACCTTGTTCGCGGGCCCATTTGCGGGAGCCGCCAAATTGGATTTTTATAGCCTGCGGCAGCCTGCTCGCTCCGCCGTCCTTCTCGGGTTAGGACAACAGGCCGGCTCCGACGGTGGCGCGCGAACACACACGTACACCCCTTAACGTTGCAGCCATGACTTTACTGGCTCCGTGGTTTCACAGGCCACCTTTCCTGCCTTCCAACAACCCTCTCAACCCTCTTATTGCATCCCCTTCCACATTTCTGGCCTCCAGACCAATTATTCCTTCGATAATTTTCGTGTGACGTTCACCATTCCTAATGTGCAGCTCATTTTTCCCTCCTTGTGGCATATTTCTCTCCTCCGAGGTGGTTCACCATTCTTAATGGAAGGCTCATTTTTCCATCCTTGTGTCATATTTCTCTATTTCGAGGTAGTTTGGCTGACTAAGCGTGGTTACAAAAAGAACAATTTCCATGTTATAAGATAGCCTGTGCTTTCGGCTTTCTGTGTGTTCTGTTTCACAGTCGTTTTCACGTTAGATGACTTTATAGCCTTTCTTTATATCTTAATCGATTTTCTTATGGTTCCACGGGTGTGGGTCGTACTAAAGATTAGGAGGAAACAACGCTTGGTTGATCGAAATCCCGCCGGAAGGAGATGGCGGCGAGCGGAGGGCGTTCTGAGCGGGGCCTGTGATTTGTGTTGACAGGTTCGTAGAGGGATTGCGGATAATGGCTGCTAATGGTTCCCCCTTTATACGGCTGTTATTGCGCGCACTTTTACGGCCTTGGCTGTCTGTGTCGGGTTGCCTTGGAGAAGAAGGACGCGGCCACACTGAATAACTGTCAATGGAGAAAACAGTACTCGGAGAAATATACCGCGAACGAGACAAGATCTGACTGCTATAAATTTGAGTGCATTGGAGACTGGGAGTAACCAATCGGTATGAACGAGCAAGATAGTTCGCTCTGGCAACAGCGAAGGAGGAGAGCGAGATAACGTGACTGAGATACGTAATCGCAGAGGATGACCGGCCCATTTATCTGGTTATGGGCTCCTGAAATTAATCTACATCATCATCATTGCATCACGTACATTTTACTTATGCGACGTACGGGGTAGGGAGAGCAAAGCGTACGCAAACACAAACCATGTGTGAAAGAACGCAAATAATAATAATACACTAAGCTTGGTAGCCTAACATTAAAAAAATCATAAACAGGCGAGAAAAAGGACCGTATGATCTAGGGTGCGCTATGCTCTTTAATTAAACTTCAGGGTAGCATGCTCACTGACAAATGCATTCGGAGGCCTATTTCTACCCTCGGTCGCGAATAACGGTAATTATTTGTAAAACGTGGTTGTACAACGTTTATGAAGTTGGGCGTTCATTGAATTTTCTGCCGCTTATTGACACACCACCGGAATTAGGAAAGAGACACGTGGGTTCACCAAATCAAAATGAAATTTATGATATGAACCCTCCCCCCCCCCCCCTTCCTCCATCTGAAACGGAGGGAATTGTGATGTAGTGATGATTCATAGTTACTAACGTTTAGGCAAAAATTATGCCGGTAGTGGTAAAGAGCTAGAGCACGCTACCGTACTTGTCAAAGTTGGTCATGACCTTGGTTTTTTTAATGCACGCTTTCCGGCACTGCTCGACTGCATAGGAGGTAAGCACCATTTTCTTGCTGGATATCATAATCTCCACAAAATAGTAGTTCAATTTTTGGAGTTTTATGGGCCAAAGCCCCACCTGGGCTATGAAGTGCGCCGCAGTGTACACCTCCGCATTAACTTTGACCACTGGAGGAGGAGGAGGAATAAACGTCCTTATGAAGCAGTTCGCCTTGGTGAAGAGTCCTTATTCCAGGACCCCTTGAGGCCTTCCGGCTTCTTGGGCTCTCTTCACCAGCTAAAGCTCGTCGTCAGGGTCCGAGCTGGACAGTGCTCTCTCCCAGTGCTCAGGGGAGGGTAAGGGCAGGGGGGGGGGGTAGGTGGGGGTTCCTATCGCAGCCCCGCATGATATGGTAAAGCGTGCCCATTAAGAGGAGTGCAGGGTGCGGGCCAGAATGTGGGCTCTAGTTGGGTGCGGAAAGGTGTTGGTTTGGATGCCTAGAAGAAGGCGTTTTGACCACCAGGAGTCTTAAGCGCCGAAATGTCGACTCCCGGGCGTTTTCGTTTTGCAAACATGTGCAAGGTTCGCAAAAGTAGGTGTGTGTCTTCATCGGCAGACGGCCCTCAAGGCAAGCCTAGTAAGTGTAAAATGGAAATGGAAGTGGGCTCAACCAGAAAGCCCGCCTGTCCATCTTTAAGTCTTGGTGTGTCCAACTTGGTCGCGTTCTTCCAAGATTCCGGTACCATTGCGGTCATTAGGCAGTGCGTAAACAGGTTTGCCAGTTTTTCAAGTACAATTTCTCCGCCATCCTTCAAGAGGCCTGCTGTTATCTTATCCTCACCAGGTGCTTTGCCCCCTTTCATTTCTTTTAAAGCCTTCCTTACTTCTTCTGTCTTTACTGGTGGGATGTCTATCTCCTCTGAACTATTTTCTCGAACATCATCCTTATGCATAAGAAAAGTGACATAAAGGACTTGAAAAATTACAGGCCGATCAGCTTACTGTCAGTTGTTTACAAGGTACTTACCAAGGTAATCGCTAGCAGAATTTCTGCAACCTTAAATTTCAGTCAATCTAAAGAACAAGCAGGGTACCGTAAAGGCTATTCAACAATGGACCATATTCACACGATCAATGAGGTGATAGAGAAGTGCGCTGAGTATACTGAACCCCTATATATAGCCTTCATAGATTATGAGAAAGCATTTGACTCGGTCGAAACCTCAGCAGTCATTCAGGCTCTACGGAACCAGGGTGTAGATGAGCATTGCGTAAGAGTACTAGAGGGTATACATTGGGTCCACAGCTACCATCATCCTCCATAATGAGAGCAGTAAAATACCTACACGGAAGGGCGACAGACAAGGAGACACAATCTCTCCAATGTTATTCACAGCATGTTTACAAGAAGTATTCAGAACATTGGATTGGGAACAGGTGGGAGTAAGGGTTAATGGAGAATACCTCAGTAACCTTAGATGTGCTGATGACATTACCTTGCTAAGTAATTCGGGGGACGAATCGCAAAGCATGCTTTCCGATCTGGACAAACAGAGTAGAACCGTGGGCTTGAAAATTATTATGCAGAAAACCAAAGTAATGGTCAATAACCTCGGGAGAGCACAGCGGTTTGAGATAGGTGGCGAGGCAGTGGAAGTGGTAAGCGAATATATCTAGTTAGGCCAAGTTGTGACCCCAGATCCCAACCATGAGGCAGAGATAATTATAAGGATCAGAATGGGGTGGTGTGCATACGGCAGACATTCTCAGATAATGGCTGGCAGCCTACCATTGTCCCTGAAGAAGAAAGTTTATGGCAGCTGCATCTTACCGGTACTCACCTACGGGGCAGAAGCTTCGAGGCTCACTAAGAGGGTTCAACTTAAATTGAGAACGACTCAGCGGGCAATGGAACGGAAGATGATAGGTGTAACATTAAGGGACAAGAATAAGGCGGAGTGGATCAGGGAGCAAACTGGTGTTAAAGACATATTAGTAGAAATTAAGAAGAAGAAATGGACGTGGGCGGGGCGTGTAATGCGAAGGCAAGATAACCGTTGGTCATTAAGGGTAACAGAGTGGATCCTTCGGGAAGGCAAGCAGGGGGCGGCAGAAAGTTAGATGGGCAGATGAGATCAGGAAGTTCGCGGGGATAAATTGGTCGCAGTTAGTGCATGACCAGGGTAATTGGAGATTAATGGGAGAGGCCTTTGCCCTGCAGTGGGCGTATATAGGCTGGTGGTGGTGATGATGATGATGATGATGATGTGTCCTACTTTTGCCGCTCAAATTAGGTATATGCATTTAAAATTTAGCATTCCTTCCCAAAGAAAATCGAGAGAAGCTCGAAAGCTAAAAGTGAGTCCAATCGATCGCCAAACCTTGCAAGACGTGTACATCGCAAACGAAGAACGAACCCATGCGGCGATTTTTCGCGCACTAAGCGTACGCATCTACGAACGATCTAAAAGTATACATGTACGTGGTTTATAAGATGAAGGCATACTATTGCCCTTCTCCTTCGTGATCGATGCGTGTCTACTGTTTTATCTAAAAGCGTTCCTTTTTCGTGATTTTCGAGTAACCGTTTTGATGCAATAGAAGCCCGATTTCACGGATGAGCCGCGTGTCCGGAGATCTTATCAGAGCGTTTCGGTCGACCAACCGGTCTATGGGGAAATGCATTAGTTTTTTTTTTTACATGACGCCATCGGTCCTACTCAGAAAGCTTTCGCTTTAATAAAAGGCAACGGGCTTTCATATTTTTGTGGAAGGCCAGATGTACTGTCCTTAGAGAAATGTCGTTCCATCGCTTCTTTCGCGTATAGCAATAAAGCTGGCCGTAATGGTGCTCGGTGTATAGACTTCCTTTAGGAAGCATTGGGTCTTATGTAAGTACCTAAGACTGCGCGCTAGGCTTTCATACTTCGATATCAGCCCGCTTGTACTGCGCCTAAAATATGCTTTCCCAGTAATGCATTTGGCATGGTGAGGCTAACCTTAACGGGGCCAGAGGAACGTGCTGCAGCTGTGGATACGTGGGGTCTTATGAAGGTATTTATTAAAACTCCCTGGAACCTTCCTAATTTTGATATCAGACAGCTTATATTGACCCTGAAAAATGTCTTTCCTGCACCGTATTTGTGTATAATAGTGAAGTTGACTTTGAAGGCACTGGGTTCATATTTTTGCAATGATTCTCACTTAAGAGTTTTTACAACGCCCCCTCCCTCCCCCCTCACCTGAAGTTATAACTTCCCCGTTTTCCAGGCTTTTTTTTTTCTTATACTGCGGCCAATTTTCTCTAAAGAAACGACGGTACCTTGCCAATTCAACGGCTTCGAATCACTCTTTCAATGCCGGTACTACTTTCGTGAGGGACCACATCGCTGGAATTCAGATATGGTTGCATCCATTCACGCCGCCGAAACTGTTAGCCGCTCTTCTTAAATTGATTTGTGCTGTTCAAAAATTTGACTTGGCTTCCTTTTCCAGCTTCTGGCCTCGATCGACATTTTTCTTTAATAACCAGTTCTCCCGTTTAATTTTGAGCGATTTCGTCGTCCAAATTTTAACGTTTGATATTTACAGTATAGTAAAGCGGATACATTACTCACTCAAAGCTCCAAATTACTGGCCAATCCCCCAAATGGGTATGTGCAAGAAGAAAGGCCCAACAACGACAACAATGCGCCCCTGCGTGCCCGCCTACAATTGGACGTTGAACAGGGGAACCACGGGAACGACGACGACAACGAACCAGAATAAAGAGCAAGCAGGCTGGTCGGTGCACGTTCTACGAGGCCGGACTCGCAGCAGGACACATTACAAATCTACAGCTGCAGCGAAGAGAACCAACCGCGCCGGCCTCCCAGGGGTGCAGCCAGTTCCTGCTGCTGCTCGAGGAGCTGGCGTCGCACTTCCGCCGCTCGTGCATCATGGACGTGAAGATGGCCGGCGGCAGCATGCGGACGGCGCTTCCCAGGAGAAGCGCACCGACAGATCTCGAAGAGCGCCGCAGGCGCCTGCGTCTCCTTGTGCGTGCTCGTCCGTAGCATGCAGCTTTACAGGTCAGCCAGCTTTGTGTGCCGAGACAAATACGGCCAGCGACTGGACGTCTAGGAAACCTGCCACAGTCTGGTGTGGTTAGTTCACGACGGCTACAAGCGGCGAACCGCCCTCCAGGCTCTCCCCACACAGCGAATGCTGGCGCTCCGACGGGCCACCGAGCGCCAGGAATGGTTACGCTGCTACTCCTCGTCTCTGCTTGTCAACTACAAGCACCGCGGCGCTGACAGCGGAGACGCAGACCCACGATGACTTCTTGCATCACCACTCGGGAGCATCGCGGGTGGGGCCGGGGGTGGAGGTGCTCGTTTAAGTCAAGACGACGAGGACGATGAGTACGACGACGTCATTGAGCGGGACAGCGTGTCTCTACCGCGCTGCGTGAACGTGCGCACGATCTACTTTTCGCACACGAGGGTTACAAGAAGGACAACACGTGGCACCACGGCGCTGACTCCGGTTACCTCCTCAAATTGGACAACTTGGACCGGTTGCTTGGGAGTACATGATGGAAGCCACAAGGGGACCACATGTGCCAAACACTTCGCCAAAAACGAGGGTGAGAATCATGCCCCGAAAGCCGGGTTGTTGCACCGTGCCACGCACGCTGATATCCCCCACGACGCAAATGTCAAAGCCGGCTGCCAATCCACTCGGTCCCACGCTCAGCCCAGCTCCCAGGTGGAAGGAATGCCGTGAGTAGATTGGAGTCTGGCCTGATGGCACTGCACCGACGAGACCATAGGTGGCAATGATACTCGCCATGACTGCAGGAAGGATGGACTTCATGGGCTCGCTTGATGGCGTTGTAGACAAGTACTGCCACGACAAGACCAAAGGTGGCAATGACAATCGCTAGGACTTCAGGAATGATGGACTTCATGATAAGCTCCAGCCGCATCATAGTTTGTAGTCTGGCTTGATGGCGTTGTAGACAAGTACTGCCACTACAAGACCATAGGTGGCAATGACAATCGCCATGACTTCAGGAATGATGGACTTCATGATAAGCTCCAGCCGCATCATAGTTTGTAGTCTGGCTTGATGGCGTTGTAGACAAGTACTGCCACTACAAGACCATAGGTGGCAATGACAATCGCTAGGACTTCAGGAATGATGGACTTCATGATAAGCTCCAGCCGCATCATAGTTTGTAGTCTGGCTTGATGGCGTTGTAGACAAGTAGCTGCCACGACAAGACCACAGATGACAATGATACTCGCCATGACTTCAGGAATGATGGACTTCATGATAAGCTCCAACCGCATCATAGTTTGTAGTCTGGCTTGATGGCGTTGTAAACAAGTACTGCCACGACAAGACCATAGGTGACAATGATACTCGCCATGACTTCAAGAATGATGGACTTCATGATAAGCTCCAGCCGCATCATAGTTTGTAGTCGGGCTTGATGGCGTTGTAGACAAGTACTGCCCCGACGAGACCATAGGTGGCAATGACAATCGCCATGACTGCAGGAATGATGGACTTCATGATAAGCCCGAGCCGCCTCACAAACATAGCTGCGATTTCTACGCCAGACTTGTCTGCGTCATGACGCTGAAGAAATGGGTGTGCAGAGTTTCGTTGTCGGTCATTGTGATTTTCCAGAAAAAACGTTTTGAGCGGGAGCCTGCTAGCAGTAAAAATCTTGATCGTTCACCGACGACTACTGGCTGTCGCGAGTTTACGTCCAGACTGCGGTAGGCTCCCGTTGTGCTGAATAACTTTATATAAATGTTCGAATCAATTTACGTACCGAATGTGAACGAATTTTTTAGTCGCAAGTATATGCTCGTTATCAAGAATATACATGCAGCGTATTATTGATTATATTACTCAGCGTATAAGAAGTATTAAAGGGGTGTCAATTCTGATCGCAGATGTTGCATAGAATGATATTTGCTTAATGCAGTTATATCTGGTACGACGCTATTGCTCTGTGTCGGAAGGCTGCACACACTTTTATTGTGATCTTAAATTCTGTAGTGCAATGATATAGGTCTAATAACTATCCGTACGGCATTACGTGTTTGTGGACTATCTGCATACGGATATCCGCTCATGTTTCATGAGGATGTGCATTTTTTTTTTTGTTATAGAAAGACACGTGTTTTGTTGTAAATGAGAAGTACATATTTGTGTTTACGTGTGTGCGTGTGAAGAATGGGGGATTAAGCGAGCCCGCGTTTTTTACTGATTTTTGCATGGGAGTTCGCTGATGGTTATGCAAAACGGACAGTGATACATGCAGGTTTTCATTTTTTCGTGCTTGTATTTGGCATCTGATGTCGAAGGAAATGATCATAGGTGGACAATTTTCGTTTACCCGTAAAGCCGATGCCGGAATATGTTTTAATACATGACAATTCATCTCTTCGCGAATAAAATATTTCTCCTGTTGATGTTCACTGCGTTGTTTTTAAGGTCTTAACGGATGTTCTCAACACTAAAAAGTGACTGCTTCATAACAGCCTGAGCTTTACACGGCCCTCTCGGTGCATCGATGGCCAGTGGCCCATGCTTTGTGCTGATGAGCCAAATGACGCGGATTTGACCCCAGCCGCGGCGGCCGTATTTCTGACGGAGACGAAAAACGAAAACAACGCGTTTCGAGACTTTGGCGCACGTCAAAGATCCACAAGTGGCGGAAATTAGTCCGTAGTCGTCCACTACGATACGCCTCATGGCCCAGGTGCGTATACAGTTATAGCCTGGATATAACGAAGTTTACAAAAATGCCCAATTTTTCGTGACGTGCAGGTTTTCGTTACATGCAGTTTCGAGTTAAGGTTGGAGTGAGTGAAGAAGAAACGTAACCAAAAGCACTGACGGTGAGATCACCCTTCCAGGAATTTATTTCAAAGTGAAAACTGCGTGATTTGCGCCAGCTGCTTTCCCGCGAACTTACTCACTACACGTCACTCCAAAAAGAGCAAGGCCACTTACCCCCATGTTCTCAAACAAAACTTAAGTATCCCTTTTGCCTTTTGACACTATTCGGTGCCTTAACGCGTGTCAAGGACCAAAATTATGCTGAAGGGGCACCTTTTTGTGAGTTTGATAAACGTGGTGCTCTTTCCGCACTCAAAATAGGTGAGAGGTTGCTATATGGGATACTCTACCGGACGGCGACGTTCGCTCTTCTCTCTCGCCCTCGGCGACGGCGACGAACCGACACCACAGATAGCAGTGGAGACGCCCGACTATACACGTCGACAGGTATAGGCCACGGAATCCCTTCTCAACCTTAGCAATACTTAGTGCAACGCGTATAGTTGTGCTTCGGCCTTATTTATGCGCAACCGAGAGTTCAATCCACGCCGAAGCGTTACCGAAGTTGGTTAAGCTAGCTACGTAAACTAGCCTGTTGATTTTGTCTCACGCTGAGAAAAATACACCCCCCGTGCATAGTTCAACGGTATAACTTTATAACGTTAACAATATCTGCTGGTTTTCAAATTTGGGGGTGCTTTTTTCGTTCTCAGCGGATCATAGCGCATTTTTACTGCTGCAAACATTCACCCCCCTCTTTTTCTTTTCTCTCGTAAAGTTGTTTTGTAGCAAACGTAATTTAATTTTAACGCTCTCCGCGCCACATAATTCAAGAACTGTCAGCAGTGATTCCGCGTTTTCCCGCACGGCCTTCGTTGGTCTCTCTCGGGGGACACAGTGGGCTAAGCCGGGCGTAGAATGCGTGACGTTTACGCGACATAGCGTCGTGCGAAGCGGATGAATTGTTCGGGCTGCGCTTATGAACAGTGAAAGGCCACTCCAGCTATAGATGTCCCTGACTCACGCAGAAACGTCCGCTGTGATAAACAACCCTGTTTGTCACCCGCTTGATGGGAGCAGCAGAATAACATCGGCGCGAATAGTATTACCGTAAAGATACAGCAATACTGAATATTACAGCTCGCGTACTAAAAAAAAAAAGAAAAGATACGCTAGAAAACACGGGGTTCTCTTTCGCAAAGACGTATATTGTTTTCGACTGTTTTCGCGAAATATTAGGATAGTTTTTAAGCCTATTATTAAGAGAAAAAAACAACAAAGTTTCGAAACAAAGACGCGAAAGCAGATTGGTCTGACGTGGCTGCATTGGCATGCGTGGTGTCAGTTTTGTTTGCTGTTGTTAAAAATTTTATTCCCTTTTCTTTTCCTTTTTCGCCTCACTATGTTCATCCCCATCTGAAGTCGCAAGCCCCGCAGCTTGTGGAGCTAGCCTCCTCAGTTTTCATTAAATCTCTCTCTCTCTCTCTCTCTCTCTCTCTCTCTCTCTCTCTCTCTCTCTCTCTCTCTCTCTCTCTCTCTCTCTCTCTCTCTCTCTCTCTCTCTCTCTCTCTCTCTCTCTCTCAGTGAAATAGAACTCTACAGCTCTGTTTTTTCTTGCCTCTTCTTCTAGAAGAGGCGCATAAAATTCACTCGTTTTTTTGGTTCTCTAAACTATTCAAAGTGTGCAACCTGCTGAAAAGCTACATCATACCTGTAACCTCACCTCATTAAATGCATCTCGTCACTTAATTGACAACAGGTTACAAAAAGACGCCGATATATATGTCTCCAGTGGTTCTAAGCACTGAATAGTGTCGGATTCCTTTTCTGACACGGAGTGACACCGTGAGCCCATATGGGGACATGCTTGATACCCGACTTCCGTAGGCGTAGTTACCTGACACATTGAGCGACATACTGGAACAGAAATCATTCTTCAGGGCGATTACGTTCCGAGTAGACCCACACGATTTTGCGGCGGACTTCTATTCTCAGACCCGAGCCGTGTATGGTTCCATCAATGCGATCGCAATTGCGTCGTCATGAGGCGTAGTTTCATCTGACGTGGGCCATAAGTGACGTCACAGAAGGAGGTGACATCGATGACGAAAGTGGCTCACTTGCCGTCTCACTTCCCGTCACTGGCGTACGCAGTGGAGGAGGGTGTGCCCCCCTTCAAATATTTCGATCCCGGTGAGGGAGCAAGGGGGGGGGGGGGGGAGCTAACGAGGACACTGAATCAGCCGATCATAAATGATGGCTATACCGATAATTATTTTTGCGTCGCAGGCTATGCACCGACCATATGCAATGTATGCTGAGCTCGCACAACACGATCAGCCATTCTGCAATTTCACCGAGATTAAAATACACAAAATGAACAGAAAGTCGTCTCGAAACTGATTGATTGTTTGTTTGATTGATTGATTGATTGATTGATTGATTGATTGATTGATTGATTGATTGATTGATTGATTGATTGATTGTAGGGCTTAACGCGCCGACGCAACGCAGGCGATGAGGCGCGCTGTAGTGGAGAGCTCCGGATTAATTTAGACCACCTGGGATCTTTCAAGTGCGACATTAGATGTTTTTTAACTTAAATAATTTTTTACATTAACTATTGTTTTATTGTTTTGTTGTAATTCAAAATTTTATCTTCTCTAATGTTTTGTACTGTTATCTGCTCTAATGTCTCTAATGTTGTCCTTTTCCCATATGCGTCAACTTCCGGCGTTGACATAAGTTACGTGGACGAATAGAGCGTTACACGGACGAAGGCGAAGGGAGACACAATAAACGAACAGGCTCCTATCAGATCTTCCTCCTATTGTCTATCGTGTGCTAGTTCGCCTTCGTCCGTTTAGCGCCCTATTCGTCTTTAGATCAACAAGCTTTGTTAAGTTAATTCGATAACTTTGGATGCTCGTTGACTTTGACGTAAACAAGGACTGATTAATGCGAACAATTCAAAAAGTTGCAGAATAGTCAATTGGGTTAGCCACGAGCAGTTCTTGCCCGTTTCACATTGAATTGACGTAGTGTCTGGCAGCGTGAATTTTTCCCAGTTCTATCCTCCACCCCCTATCTCTCACATAAGTGCTGAAGCAGCACACGCTTATAAGTTTGTTTTTGCCTAGTTAGGCGATAGTTCATTTATCTTTTGGTCGAGTTTTCTGCGACAAATGACTTAGGGGTTTAGGGGTAGCTAATGAAATCGTGTGATAGTTTATAACATTATTTTAGCGCAATAAAATGGACCGTGTGCAGAATTACTAACTAATATCGGCTAAAGGGAGGCGAGCGCAGACAACACAAGCGATCGAAAAAAAAAAGTTAAGGTATAGTAACGGAAGCAGCCCTGGGAAGTGCCGAAATAACGCCCAGAAAGCACATATTCCAAAAGTGGAGTAAAGAAATCTTCCTCCCAAGCAAAACCGCACAACATGAATAAAACCGACGCATGCTTTTAGTGCTTTCTATAGCGCCTTCCTATGAAGCGTGAAATGACAGCAAAACCTCGAAGGCCACCAAAGCCCTAAGTGGCTCGTTAAGCGCCTGCGGGTCCACCGGGACTACACACACACACACACACACACACACACACACACGCGCAGCAGCAGTGTCAAAGTTAGAGTAGGGGTCGGCGCTTACATATACACTGGCGCGCAGCTAGGCGCCGATGTAATTAGCCTAATGCAATTACTGGTGGACTCCGCGCGAGCGTCAAAAGTGCGCGTGACATCTTTTCTAATTACCAACTCGGGGGGGGGGGGGGGGGGGGGGTGCGCTTTTTACGCATGCCATGGTCGCGGCACAGTCCAGTGTGTCGTCGTGTTTTGTTCTTGTTTGCTTTTGCGTTGCCTTGCACTTGACGTTTGGTCTCCTTTTTTTTCTGTCCCACCATAACGCTGTTGTCCTTTCAATAAAGGGGCGCGCAACGCAGTAGCGCGCCTTGATGACCGCACGCTAAGTGCCTGCGTCGACGGGAGGAAGGCAGTTGGGTTAATTAATGACCGTCCCGCGAATAATTTTACTGCGTGCAGGGTGAAAGGCCGCTGTCTACCGTTCACGAACGGCGATTGACGGCCTGCTTCGACACCGCTAAACAGGGCGTCCCAGAGAAATGGCGTTCGGAAAGGAACAAAACTAGAAATAGGCGGCCTCTCATTTTGAAAGGATGCCGCGCTGAGGGGCCATGCACTATGAACTATAGGGTTGATGCTACAGGCACTCGGTTAGAGGATGGTGCCTAAGTTGCCCGCCTAATTTTCACCCCCGTCGCGTTCTTTTTACCTTGGGACGCTGCGGGAGAGCCTTGCAGGAGGAAGATGAAATGACCGAGTGGGAAGTTACCGAAAGGTAATAGAAGGAAGGGGGTTAGTATGTAAAGCGTAACGATGATGATTATGATTATGTTCCTTCGACACATACCAAAACAGTGGAAACATCATTGGTAGGGCAGCAGGAAAAAAGTGTGGCACAGTCGCAGTCATCGTCATTGTCTTCCCCACCACAATCATCATCATCATCATCATCATCATCATAAACATCATCACCACCACCACACCACTGCTGAACGAAAGTCTCCCTTATAGTCTTCTCAGCACTCCTGTGTTGCTGTGCCGAAGTCCATTGTTTACCACAAACTTTTTACTTTATCCGTAGATCGAATTTGCTGCCTTCACCAACTTCTAGTCCCGATATATATATATCCACTCTATTACCGGAATGCCCCAGCTGTTGCAAAATCTCCGCGTTACATGCACGGCCCAAGTCAACTTTCTCATTTTCTCTTAAGTTGAGCTGTGACGTCTATCACCTGAATGTATTCACTTCCCCAAAGCGGTAGTTTTCCATCTCTGAGTGCTTCACCGACCATTCTTTTCACGGCATTTTGGGTTGATCCAAGTTTCCGTTCAAGGTGTTTAGTTAGGCGCCTACTTTTTGTCCCACAGTCACCACCTACTGTACGCATTTGTTGTATATATTCAATTAGATGAAAGAGGTAGCCTACTGTTCATTATCTGAGAATGTTTGACGAATTCTGTCCAGCCCACAGTAATTATATGCCTGATTTTCTCTTCGTGGTTAAGATCAGCCCTGCCAGCTTGCCCAAGATAGTTGTAATCATTTACCCCTTTACGCATTTTATTAGGTGGTCTGAACGTAAGTCTTTCTGCCTGTATATTTAACATTACTGTCGGTTTCCTCACACTTTTAGCCCTATGACGGAACTTTCTGACTGCGCTCCATGAAGCATTCTTTGCAGCTGTTCCCAGGACTCACCGAACAAGACAACGCCGTCCGCAAACCTCAAGTGGCTCAAATACTCTACCCGTGCTCCCGACTTCTACCACTGAAACTCCCAAATTCCGCCGCCAGATAGGATGTAAACAATTTTAGAGTATAGTGCCAGCTTATTACTTGCGAAGCATTATCCTTTATATGTAAATTTCGTCCACCCTACAACATGTAATTCTGGAGTGCGCTCATAACGCAGCCCTACCACCCCTCTCCACCCGTTCCTTTCCTGAGCTGTGGGAGACACTGTTGATCAGTTGTCGGCTATAGGACCAGACCCTTCTAGTGACCCGAGCGAAGACGGCTAGGGCAATACATGTGATCCAGGACTAAGGTTCTACACCCCCCCCCCCCCCCCTTAAACTAATTAAAGTGTTCTCTCTTTCTCGCTCTCCTGTCCGTGATTCTACGCTTCTACTTGCGCGATGTCCTCTTCTAATGGCCCAGTTTGTTAGGGCAAGAAGCAAACGCCGTGCAGTTCAAACGTAAGGCCACATCAGCGAACACCTGCCACCGCTATAGCGAGCGCGCCTCCTCGGATGATAGCGGGCGACGGCGAAACGAGATAGCGCGTGACGCTGCCGCCAAGGACAATCACTTGACCAGATAGCCCTGATGCTGTAAACAACCACACTCTCGTGAAGACCTTTAGGGAGGACATTGAAAAAGCATGCTAGAAGCAGCTGTGTGAAGTGGTGCGACGAGCTGCTTTTGTTCACACCATCGTGATCACGACGAACGAGCTGCGCTACGATGAAAGTAGCAATTCTGCTATGGGGATAGTAGGAGTCATTTCATGGCACAAAAATCTTGGAGAGTAGTGAATAATGCTGCCAATCGGGCGGCTATGCCCAGGTGTACGAGGCATTTTTAACACTCACCGGGGCTTCCTCGGGAGCAGCCGTCAGCATCGTCCCCTTTGTCGAGCTCGGCGTCGCTGGAAGACCTACGGCGGGACGATGCGCCTTCCCCACCGACGGCCGGCGGCGACGGACAAGCCGCAGGCGCCACCAGCGCCGACTGCTGCGGCGGCGGCGGCGTCCTTTCGCGCAGTGCCGACGTGGCCAGGTTCTGGGCCGTGAAGCTGAGGCTTCGTGCAGACTGCACGCAGCGTCCGTGCGTTCCTACCGGGCCTTTCACTGCGGTCAGCACGGGCAGCGCTGTGGTGGGCAGCGGAGGCGGCAGGCCGACAACCCGGTCTAGCGTGAAGGATTTGGACACGAACTCCGTCAGCTGCTCCATGTCGGGCATACAACTGCCCCTGGGACGGGGAGGACGGAAGGTCTGGGTAGACTCGCCTAGGGCTTGCAAGCACTGGGCGCAGTCAAGGATGCCTGCTGTTGACGGGTTCAGGGACGCTAATTGACTTGACCACCATGCTCAGGAGGAACGGAGCTAGGTGGTGCTGCAAGGTCTGCATCAGTGAAAGAAGCAAGGGGGAAAAAAAAGGAAGAGAAAGAGGCCATAAGTAGAAGATTCGACAACTCGAGTATGCGTTAAAGGGGGAAGGGGGGGAGCGGGCTGTAGCCTGCGCACCCCGAAATTTTTGAGCTCACCGAAGGAGAAGGGGGAATGTACGTACCACCTCTGCCTATTATTAAACAGCGACTACCCGTAATTATTTTTCTTTCGCACGCTACGTACCCACATTATGTGTCGGCGATGCCTGCTCTCACCCCGACAAGCAGCCACCCCAGAAAAAAAAAAAAATAAACGAAACAGTAGGAAAGTAGTGTATACAGAGTACGGCCGCGGCGTTCCGATATTTTCAATTTGTAATTTTGAACCGACACCTTGCTTAGCTTTTTTCCCTAGTTTTCTTGTTGATTCGTGCCGTTGTTTATCTGAGAGGCTTGGCCAGCCATCTACTCCTAGATCTACAGATATGGTATTTCAGAAATGTACTTGATACCCTTGTAACTGCTACTTGTGAATGCTAAAATTTCTCCTGCAGTAGTATTGAGTACATCTCTCTCTACGTCGTACGCCACAGCCAGTTCGCTAGGTTCGCATTTAGTCAGCCAGAGTGATGGATCTGTGGTGGCCCAGGAGTTCCATGCTGATCTCGCCCCTCATTCGAGTTCCTACCAGCGCTAAATTAATGCAATTTTCTTTTCCGCTCAATTAGTTACTTTGTCTATAAATGCTTGCTGAGAAATATAACGTCATCCCGAGCCCTCAATGACCAATTTTTTTATCCTTTGAGCATTCGGCAATTTTATGTGTCCATCATCGGTCATTTTGCGTTCCATACACGCCGGAGTTTCGACGAAGTCAACCAATGCTTTCACATTTAATATTACGCAATGCCTTGCGTACTGGAACTAAGACTATTTGATAGAGTCCTTCAATGGATATCACAAGGGACCCACCAACTAGCCAACTCTTACTCTGACCTTAGTTTAGGTACTGCATTCCATGTGCACGGCGCACTTTCGGTATGGTCCCTAGAAATTCAGCTTGTATGATGTTCGAGGAAAGAACTGTGCATTTGCACTTTTAGGCATTCGTACAAGTAACCTATAGGTAAGCAGGAAATAATTTTGAGCACTTCATGATCCCAAGAAATACCGAGGGATTCGTGAAACACGTTTAAAGCCTTTCCTACCTCTATAGGAGAAAAATTTCCGGAAGGCTAGTTCAATTAGGACTTCAGGTCACTTAAGGGAATGACGCCATTTCCAAAATTTAAGTACTGTATATTTCCCTAGCCGTCGGGCATCAGCGATGTTTTACCAAAACAGGTGTTCCTAGCTGTTAGGGGTAGGGGAAGTGTCTATAACGCGCTTCTGTGCGTATTCCTTAGATGCGAAACTTACTTTGGTAAACTTACAGTCTGAAGATGTATTACGAAATTTTTAAAAACGCGTCTGAGCAAGTTGTTGTTTAGCTGATAAATTTTTTGAAATATGTTTGTGGACATTGGGTCATACCGTTTAGGCATTTTTCATTCCTTACGGATGAAATTTTGATGAAATCGCGGACTTATTGAGGATTTACGTCAAGAAAAGAATGTAGTACTGTTCAAACTTCAACTATCTAGGTTCAGTGGCTTGGTCTGTGCGCTGGTGGATCAGTCAGTCAATGCCAGCCGCTTGCATTTATATGTTCACATAGGTGGCATGCAAACGAGTTACCGCAATAAAGTAATAAATTTTGCTCTTGCCTGCTCCTCCTAATAATTCTTGGCTAACTTTCTGTTTTGATGTCGGCAATTCCCCAAACTTGGAAACCGTCGCATGTAAGCGTGAAAATTCGCTGTGAATATCACAAAAAGTTTGCGCGTCCTTGCGCCCAAATGTAAAAAAAAGGAAAGGGAGAAAAATCAAGTTTGATTGTGGAGCAAATGATTTTTCGAGAGTAAAAATCACGATATTTTTTATAGGCTGCCTATTTTTACTACAGTTAAAACCCTATCTAATAGAGTAACTGGGAACCGCGAATTATTTCGTTAAATCAAGAATTTCGTAAAATCGGGGATCTCATATTACAAGCAGTCGATTCCATAAATTCTATGTCTAAAGTGAGGCGAATCCCAGAAGCCAACATGGCATCGTAATTACGGCGGCCGCGTCGCTCACCTGCCGATAATTTAGCAATGCGCCAGAACTCCGCGGTGAAAATAATTGGCCAGCCGGGGCTTACCCTGAAGCCGTCGCACTCCAGCAGACGGCCGAAACACAGCGCTTTTTGTTGTATCACTTCCCTGCTGAGCGGAACGTTCTTAGCTCTCATATATTTGAACCACGTAAACAGGGCTCCAACTTTTCGTGCAGGGTGGTGTGGAGGTTATTTTTCTTCGCCGCGATTCCAGACGAAGCTGCATGGATGATGGCGTCCTTTCCTGTCAAGAGTGTGGAAAGCGTGCTGGCCGGGACGCCTTAGTCTGAGGCTACGGGACTGCTGAGTTTATCTCGTAGAGCTCCGTAAAGACGGAACTAGATGGCTTGCTTTCTTTCTTTTTTCGACGGCGCACAATATTATTCATGGCGTTCTGACAAACGCATTCGAAATTGCACATTTTTAAATGTGTCTGTTTCTCAAAATACTTCGTTAAATCGGGAATGGCGCTGAGCCTATTTCGTTAGTCCGAATTCATAAAAGCCTTGAGCCGTGTAGGCACTTTTGGAGAATACGAATTCGTTTGTTAGCCCTGGAAATTTATAAGTCGGGTTTTGACTGTACTTAAAAGAGGTGGCTGCACAGAAGTCAGAAATTTCTTTTTTTACGTGACAAATTACGGACCACCGCCTAGTCAAGTCAATGTAGCATCGGGGCAATTCACTCCCGACGAAGGAAACAAAAAACCTAGTGGTAACGCACCCCCACCCCACCCCTCAAATCTCGTGACCATCGAGGAAAAATTTACGCACAATGTGGCCCCCGCCAGTTAGGAGCAACTTGACGCATTGTCCTTCCTTGCATAATTCCCCCAAATGTGATGTTACACGAGCTAATAGCTGAAATTCACCTGACCGAATGCAACGTATGAACGTTGGCTGGACAGACTTAACGAGCCCCTTAGGCGGAGTCATGCATGGGCAATCCAATTTTACATTTAAATGATGAAGGAAGCTCACACTAATTCGTAAGACTTGACGATAGCGAAGCTGTACGCAACCTTCACGACCATCACGACTGTTTAAGTTCACGAATGCAACCGATTTGCTTCTTCTTCGCAGCCGCAACGACCTGTACTCCATCATTGTTGCTGTAAGGGCTAGCAGAGTCCCTTAATACCGTTTGAAGGACTCTGGTGCTAGCTTCCTTCATTTTTTGGAGGGGATAATCATTGGACATCACCTTGGAGGCGCGTACGCTATGACGTGTCTTTCTCCTTCCGAACAAGTGTTGCCACAATTGCGGCGAACGCTGGCGCTTCTTCTTTTTTTTTTTTTCTTGGCCAACCTTGGCCAATCTCTTTAAGTGAGTATGCTTGGCTTGACAAATGTGCGCCGGGGACGATGGACGGTCGCCGCAAGGCACGTAAACATGAGCACTCAGCATGTTCTTGGTTTTTTAACTGCCGGGCGCTCGCCGCGAGGCCCAAGCTCACGTGCACTCGGCATTTTCTGGGTTTTTTTAACTGCGGACACGAAACTCTAACAATTTGCTGAACAGCTTCGCTGTTAAAATGGCGTAGCGTCGGTTTAGCTGCAACTTAAGGTGAAACAGTAGCAGAGAACATCCACGCTCAGCTCTTGAGATGTAAGACGCGACAGGGTTACTCCGTCGTAGAGAAAGCGTTTTAGAACAGAGATGCTGCATTCAACATCCACGCTCCCAGCGCTCAAGGTCTACTGAGTGAGCCAAACTAGCAGCGGTGGTTTTGCACGCCGCCGTTCACGAGAACTATGACCCCATAGCCGGCACTTTTACGCAAGGCTAAGTCCGCCTCATCAAGCAAAACATACATACATACATACATACATACATACATACATACATACATACATACATACATACATACATACATACATACATACATACATACATACATACATACATACATACATACATACATACATACATACATACATACATACGTACGTACGTACGTACGTACGTACGTACAGCCATGATCACAAGGTTACGGACCAGGAAAATGGCAATTTTAGGTTATTTCTCTTCCTGTAGCAGCCCGACAACCTGCCGTGTGCATGTGAGATGTCGTATAGTTACTGAAGTAATGACAAATACGGCACATAGTATCCCGGGCTGCTGCGAGGCAGAGAAATAACCCAAAATTGCTGTTTTCGTGGTCCATAATCTTTTTATCTTGGGTGTACGTACGTACGTAGTACGTACATACGTACATACACACCACCGACGCGAGCGCCGGTATACCATCATTGTCGGCGAGCCTATAAATGCACTCTCCCTCGTTTCTACACTCCAGTTGTCGCTGTTCCCGATTCCAGCTACAGAATGGTCCTCGCTTCGCGCTGCTGCCGCCGTCGTCGTTACCGGTTGACAGTATTTAGTAGTTTAGCGCATACCCAGTGGTTACGAAATATTCATCAATAAGTCCAGTAACGCTGTAACAATAAAAGGGCCATAAAGACAAAATACAATTTGGTTGAGTTTAAAAGTAGTCTTTGGTAACCAACTCAGCTCAATTGCAGCCATGAAAGACGTTTATTTACACTCCCCCTGCCACCCCCCCCCCCCAAAAAAAAAAAAGAAACACACACACGAAATATTGAAGCATTTTCAAGTTTCGCGCCGCAGTGACGAGTTATGGACAGGAGTGACGTAATATGGGCCGGCGCTGAAGATATTCACTCGTTTGGCTGCACGTTAGCAATGAAATAGTATGACCTAATGGAACTATAGGGGCCCCACTTTATACGTTCGTGCGTGTTTCTTGGCGGTGGCTTCATTCGGCGGTCTCCAATCGCACAAAAAAAATTATGTAGGGATAGACAAATAGCCAGAAAGTGCAGTCTCCACTGCTTCATCTGTTTTAGATGCGACTGCATCTCATTCACTCGCCTTGTCCCTCCATTCGGCGTTGTCCGTCCACACCCCTCTCCCTACACTATAAAAAAATAATAGTTAGCGGCGCCCGGTTTCGATCCCACGACAATGTGGGCGGAACGCGAGGTACATGGTGCTCTTCCCACTGCGCCACAAAACCGAGACAGAATCAAATGCTACGAACGCGCCTTATATCCGTGACTAATTTAAACTACGTCAAGAAGCTACTGATACAACGCATGATGGGGCAATGATAAACACTTGAAATAAAATAAAAGAAGCTCCCACTTACAGCAACAATGATGGAGTAAAGGTCGTTGCGACAGCGAATTAAGCCCCAAGCATACCACTTAGAGAGAATGACCAAGATTGGCCAATAAAACATAATAATCATACGCGTTCCCGACACGTTTCACGCGATTTCAGGATCAATCCAACGGAAACACCAAGTGAACCCCACGATGCGTCGCATCTACACAGGGTTCCCCTCGCGGGGAGGTGGGCGCAATTTTTTTTTATGTCCCGGTTATTTTTTTTTTTAATTTTGCGACAAAGTTGGTTCCATTCCTAGGAAGGACAAATCAGTATTTTTAATGAGCTAAACTTATATTTTGTCTTCATGGCCCCTTAAAACACCTTCCCGGTAGATTGACTTGTGCGTGCACAGCAACATATGAAGGAGTGCGGTTGAATGCCGAGTAGGGCAGTGTGATCGGATTGCACCCTCAGTGGACTCAGAGAAATAAAAACACTTCTATTTCATTTTGTTTGCTTGGACCCGTGCTATTGGCAAGCGCTGTCTTTGTAGGGGTGTTTTAATAGTCTTATGGGCCAAGTTGCTAAGCGAAGTCGTGTGTTTAGGACAGAAAAAGTCCAACCAAAGCAAATCGTTTTTGAGCCAGTTCTGGCTATTCATTCGCAGTAAGATAGATGAACGAAAGGGGAAAACTCTTTTTACCGTTTGGAATCTTGCGCCATTTTTGGTATGGTCACTTAACTGCAACTTGTTCAGTGCCATCTTTCTTGACAATTGGGAAAGTGTCGATCCTGTTGAAGATACCGAAGTATTAAAAACGTTTTGATCTTTTTTCTAGGTATTCAGTCGGAATCATCTTCGCAATTATCTACGGTTCTGGGAGACCTCTGCCGAAAATAGTAGCGTCCAGGTTGTGTAATAAGAGTGCCCAGGTTTCAGGTGACATACTTTTCGTTGTTTTAATGGTGCTGGTTTTAACATGTACGCCATACAGCTACCGCAGTAGCTTCGTCTACGTATATTTTAAGGAGAGATTATTAAATTGCCTATTTAGCAGGAACGCCGTCGTCGGGCATTGACGTCTGTAGCAGCGAAATGCTCCTAAAATGAAAGGTGCACTAAATAAAATTAACTGAGTTAAAAAGGAAATGAGGAAAACTTGGGACCGGATGGAAATCGGACCCGGCGCCTCCAAAATGCGAGTCCAGCCCGCACCCCCGATGCCACGTTGGCTGCTTCACTTCATCGGACCAAAGGTGCGCAACCGGTCGAAAACCGGTGAACGCAACTCGACGTCACTGAGAAAGAGTTTGATGCATGCTAGGCATACACAGCGGCATTCAATCGGGTGTTGATACTTTCGCGGTCACGACTCGCAAATAAGTATTAAAGGAGCCATGAAGAGAAAACAAAAGTTTGTTTTATTCGAAAGATTAGGTGTTTCATAGTACCCCAAGCGCTTTCCCGGAAGCAAATGATGCTTTATTCACTGAGAAATAAGGCAATTTAAGCCAAAATTTTAGATCTCCCGCTAAAATTGCACATTTGGTGACGTGAGCAACGGCGTCACACGGGCCGGTCCATGAAACAGATACTTAGTATGTCGACTCCGTATAGCACCCACACGCGGGAGTCGACCGAGATGGCGGCCATTTTAAAAATACTTGTAAAACCTAGTGCACCCGCAGCCCTAGTCATGGAATCGCCTGATCCAGAGAACAAAACTCTCGCCGAGGAGCTAGGGCTTGCATTTAACAACCTCACACCACTTGAACGCTCAATGCTTCTAAGTGCACGAGCGGCAAGAGTTGTGGGATACGCGGTGGACGGGAAGGCGACCATTCCGCGATAGCCACAACAGACGAACGCCCTGCCGTCGGCACCGCTGCCTCGTCAGCCCCGTCGCGACGGACGAATACAGACTGGTACGTATGTGCCGTATTTTTATTACGGTTAATAATAGTTCAACTTCAGTAGCAGTATCGCTTATGCCAGTTGGCCGGTGTCGTGTATGGAAAGCCGTTCGTGCGAGCTCTCTGCTTCGACCAGAAAGATACGAGCGTCAATGCGCGGTGTTTACGGCATTTTTTCCCCCAAGGTCAGAGCGCCTCGAACCCGAAAATTCGTCTGCGCGACGGCGAGATGTCGAGCTCGGCCAGGCGGTAGTTTCGTACGCATTGGCGCACACGCTTGAGTGTTCGTTCGGAACTTCAACCGTTTACTCCACCGTTCTTTGTCATAAAAAGAATGTGCAGTATGTTTCACGGGCATTTAGCTCGCTATGCAAACTGTAAGCCCTGCCTAACATGCGTTTGCTTTTGCCGGCCTCCGCCAATCGCAGAGCATTCCCAAGTGACATCATAGGTTCTGTTGCGGAAAATGAGCTGGTGGGTCGCATGGTCATTTCCTTTTTTCCTAATTATGTAGCTTATTTGAGCGAAGTTTGCGTTATAAGTGGTGTCGCTATGGTTCTAACGAGGCAATCTTTCGAATGAACCAAACTTGTGTTTTCTCTTCATGGCTCCTTTAAGGGCCCTTGAATTCTCCGTGAGCTGTATGTGTTGAGGAAAAAATGGCCGCGTATCTGCTTGCCTCCCGGCAAATTCTGCCGCCCTAGCCACGTAACTGCATCTCCTCTCTCACCCAGCAGGATCTTCACCGCCCTCTCCCCGTACCATTAATTCAGCGGAAGTTTGTTCAATTCAATTCAACTTTCCTGCGTGTGCGCTGCTCGCGCACGATATTTCTCGGTTTTTTTGTTTCTGTTGTGGTCAGAACAGCTCGAGCCGATATGTTGTGTGTTAGTGTTTGCTTTTATTTCGCTCTCTCCGACACTGTACTTTCACGATATGTTTTTTTTGTCTGCTGTCGTAGAAACCAATCCGACGCGTAGTCTTAATTGAATGAACACTGGTAGCCCTCGTTATACTTATATTTTAATTCGAAATGTGCCTGAGGTTTCCTTGCCGGCGGGTGATGTAGGCATGTATAAGTCATGATAGTTGTTTTTTCATGACAGTATTTTTTAACTTCGGCCGCGCGGCTGAATTGAGTGGCAGACTTATAGACCAATACGTTCGCGCTTAGATAGCCCAGAAAATACTATCGAAATTAAAAGCAGGATAAAATCGTTCCGTAAACTATAGACAGCGTTGTCACCATGGTACCAAAGAACGAGGAAATATTTTTTTGCTTGTTCTTTAGAGGGCCATGAAGAAAACATACAAGTTTGGTTCATTAGAAAGACTGCCTTGTCTTGGTAACAATTATACCAATTTTATCCCAAACTTCAAAAAATATTCGATATATTAAAAAAAGACATGTGAAGCAGTGGCGACTCCTTAGCCATTTTACGGTAACTTTTCTATGACGTCACAGAATCTCGTTTGTGCGATTGGCTGCCGCCGAGCTGACCATGACTGGACGATCGTAGTGGGGCCTCTAGTTCCGTTTGATCGCATCCCTTGAATGCTAACGTGTGGTTAACACACTGAAAAATGTTTTCAGTGCTCGCCCATATGACGTCACTACTGCCCATAACACGTTGCTGTAGCGCGAATTTTTACAGTTTTCCGGTACTTCTTGCGTTTTTTCGGTTAAAAACGTCATTCATGGCTGGAATGAGCTGAGAGAGGTACTCAAGCCTAGTTTTTTTTTTTTTTTTCCAAATTAAACAAAGTTGGTTTTATATTGTCTTCCAGGCCCGTAAACGTTCACACCACAAAGAACAGTTATTGGCAGCGTGGGCTCATCTCGCAATGCGCATTTGTGTATTCCTGCTCCTTCGTTTTCGTTTCTGCTACGCCGATAGTTTTAACATAGGTCGTCGATGAGAAAAAGCAGGAAGATTAATTACACTATATGGTATGCATGACAACTAGTGTGGAGCTTTTGGATAGAGATAAACTGGTTTGCAGTGAACACAGCTCATACTTGGTTATGCAAACAAGAAAAAGCGAGTTAACAAAACTTGCTGAGCTAGTGGGTTTGTGGTTGTATTAGATAGACAATAATGGCGCTAAATGGTTCAATGCGCTTGTTCATCGCAATGCATTTGTCTGTATAGGAACTGTTGTTAGCGAATGTTCGTCTTGCCAAAACCATTGACATTATCTGTACTCGGGTTCTGTGTATAAAAAAACGTTGTTTTACATGAATAAAAAGTTGGAAGTTGGTGACAGTTTATGTCTTTCGTGTCTTCCTTCGTCTTCGTCCGTTTAGAGCTCTGTTCGCCTATATATTACAAGGTAAAGCGACACACTAAACCCTGAAAAGCAATCGTCACAGACACCGAAAAATGTGAAAATTATAAGAAAATGAAAAGTTTTGGCCTCATAAATGAAAGTTGCATTTACTAATACAGATTTATATACAGCTACATAAACTTACAGAGACGTAGCATGAAACTGCAATTAATTACTCTTTATTTCGTGTAAGTAGAGCTATAAAAGCGTGTCCAAGGTTGTAACCGTTTGTGTGCTTCAACGGCTTCATTGCATGTCCGTGATTTAAAAAGTTCTGGTCATTTGTTTCCATCTGCTTCTTTGCTTTTTAAGGGCCGTTAGCGTCATCTTTCGGCACACAACACTTGTCTCTTCTTATGGGCACCCCATTTACCCCTAAGTCGACGTCCTTGCCCTCTGCTCGAACTTCTGACACTTGAAGTTGTACCTTACCCTAACACTAATTCTTTTCTGTCCTCTGATTAAACAGCTGATCCCTTGGTTTATTTGATTCATTGTCACGGCGCTCAGAGCTAATACGCGTTTTTTCTGAAGGTATTTCATATCAAGGCTGCACGTTTTTTTTTCTCCACATGTCAGTGAATTGATTGGTTGTCGTTATTGAATGAGGAGGCTCGAAGCCCAAAATGGATTAGAGATTATAGGAAGGGGTAGTTGGGTAGCACGTCTTCCTGACTTCACTCATGGATTCCCTCCTGGAGGGGGGGAGGGGGGGGAGAGGGGGGGCGGGGGGGTTCGTCAGGCTCACCTCAGACTTCTATAAAGATACCGCTTTTTAGTGAATGGCGCAAAGTTCCCCCACGGTACGAGTTAATTTTCTTGTTGGCTCAAATAAATAAGGAAAGGAGATTTCTGTAAGACCTTAGCACTTCGTCACTAGACTTCTTGCTCCGGGCAGACAGCCCCTAGTTCGCATTTGAGCAGGTATTGCCACCAGAAACAAGCAGTTTCTTAAGACCCCATTTTAGGCAACTTCAACTTATATTCTAGAGCTGATTAACTCGAGTTATTTACAAGGCGTCATGATACGTATACTCGTATGCGTACACAATATTTCACCCGGCTTTTCGTATTACACTAAGAGAACACGTCACGTAGATTAATTGCAGACTCTACTTACCTGGAACAAGAATTCTGTTGAGCGATGGACAGGTAGTATCCAGTGAAGTCGGCGGTAGTGACCTAGGAGTCGTGATCTTCTCACACCGTGAATTTTCGCTCGGTCTTTGAGCTCGCGGTATTGTTGACATCAGGTCGGCACCATCGAGACCAAGTTCGTAATTCGAATCACATCACAAGCAAAATGTTGCCGCGCAACGCGCTGCTCCGGGCCGACTTTTACAACCAAATGGCGATTAATTTATTAGGCATTCTTAAGCTCTTCACAAATTCTGATCATTTGATCGACCCGCGGTAGTAAAAAATGAACAAAAAATGGCAGAACTTGATTTGAAACAACGCCGTAAGAACTCGCCGTGTCGACTTTCGCGGTCACCGTGCCACCAGGGAAGACACCGTCTATAAAGTCGCCTCGGCACGCCGGCTTGGGAAGGAACAAAAAATGACTCCCATTTCGGGAAACACGTGGTCCAGCGAAGTCGGCAGCTGCGGCTGCGAACACGCGATGGGTGCACTCTGGAACGCTTCCGTTCCGAATGCGCTGGTTCGCGGGGAGCACTCCCGTTTTTAAACTGATTACACGGAATGGGAAGCTCGAGAGGGGCTGATCCGGGCGGCGGGAGCTTCAGGGGATGGGGAGAAGGGAGGGGGGACGGGAGATGGGGAAGGCGGACGGGCATGCGCAGTAGGGCGCCGCGGGCGGCGCAGCGGGCACTCGCTCCGCGCACGCCAACGCCCTCTCTCCGGTCGAGTCGGTGCCGGGACTCGAAGCAGCCGGTGCCTCATCGTCCGTGGGAATGATCGCCGGTGAGAGGGAGAGAGAGAGAGAGGGTGTGAGGAAAAGAAGGTGAGCTAGGGGCTGGGAAGGAAGAAGACGGGAGAGAGGATGCATCCTGGTGGGACTCCCGGCGGGTTCGGACCTCTTCGCGAATTAATCCGCAAGCGATTACGGGAGGCTCCGCTGTCACCGACGCTGGCTCCCTTTCCTGGGAGGCTGAGTGGTCGGGCTTTCAAATGGTCGCGGCGCGGAACTCAGAATACATGTGGCATTTGTATTACGCCGTCGGAGGCTCGCAGCAGAAGTGAATAATCTGGCTCTGGCAATGGGGCGGCTATTGTTGGGAACTGCGCCGATTCTTTGTTTCTGCGTGGAGAGAAATAAAAAATAAAAGAAGCGGAACTGAAACAGATCTGTCGTGCTGGATGTGATTCCGTCCCGCGCCGGTACGGGCCGGTGACAATGAGCGTGGAAAGCACTTGGAGGGGATCTGAAGGGATAAATTTTTCTTAGACTTTCTGTGTGCTCGTTTTGTACTTCTCGCGAGCTCCTTCAGAATGAAATGTCGGCCACTTTTGGCTTGAATGGGCATTCTTGAGCAACGCATTCAACGAGCATTTTGTAAATATGAAACGCACCACTACGCATGCTTTTCAGTGCCTTTTTTCATTTCATTATGCGCTCAATGCGCATGGCATGGGAGTAGACGTGCACCCTGGAGCCCGGGAAGCAACCTTTTATTGTGAAAATAGGTCCCAGACGTCCGGGAAGCTCGCAAAAGGTTATGTTGTTTCTAAGCAGTCCATGCGGAAGTCTGTGAGAACGCACGGGCAATCAGACGCGCTGCTTTGATCGTGAAATGTTTTTGCATTTGCAGCTAGAGTTCAGTCTTGCACAGCTAAAATAGATATTGCAAAAACATAGACAAAACCTAACATTTTGAATAAAAAGCAAGGAAAAAAACGGTTAAGAAGAGCTTAGCGGAAGTGCTAGACAAACGACCGTTATTAACTGGATTCCGCGGGCATTTGCACCCTGAACATCCAAGTCTCCCGCTTAATTAACGCCTGCGACTGACTCGATTCATGCGATCGGCTAGCTAACGTCCGAATAATTAATACGTACAGGGTTCTTACAGGCGACACAGGGTTTCAGAGATGACTTCATTGCTTTTTTAGTTCGTCGTTAGCCCAAGAGAAAAAAGAGGGGGAAATAAATACAAAGATTATGACAAAACCGACATGTTCAAAATGCACCCAAAACTAAGCAAATGAACAAGGGAAGAAATTACGTTTTCGAACAAAAAACAACACTCCCTTACTGTTTCTTCAAGGGCTGTCGAGCACGTTAAGGCATCGCATACACTACAATAAAAGCTAAGAGGCCTCGTAAAGGGTCGCCAAATGCAATTCTTGGCTACAGGAGGTGGGGTATACGTACAAAGGCCTTTTAACGCTCGCCACCATCTCACCCGCGTCGAGATGCGACGAAGGGCAATGTGGCGGAAGCGAGCCGAAAACGACCCCCAACCCGTGTCATCTCTCTCCTTAATGATCGCACCCTTACGCCTCATGTACGCCATACTTCGTCGCGCTTTCCAGAGAAGCACCTCTCAACGAACGTCCAACTCGGTCCCGACTTACGCCTCCTCCGCCTCCTCTCCTAGACTCTTCATCGCAATCTTCATTTTTATCTTTGTTTCACGAACCAAATCACTCGCCCTAAGGACAGGAAAGGAATCGCTATTCTCCGCTCTTTGCTGCCATCCCCCATTCATCATTAAAGCTCCGTCTCATTCTTTCACTTCGCCTAATTCACCAGCGCGCTCGCTACGTCGCATTAACTCTTAAAAGAATAACGAAGGAACGATAAGGCAACAACCGCAACACCCCGTGGGCTCAAAGCGCTACAGCCCGGGGTGCGAGAACACGCGATGAAAATACGCGCGCAAGATTAGCGCCGGTGGCCTAGAGAAACGTGAAACCGACGGGCGGAGGCCGCTAATTGGTCCACATGAGCGGCCCTGCTCGTTCCAAAAGAGAATCCTTTCGAGCGGACCGACCCTGAAGGAAGGCTAAACAAGGCATGTACAAAAGTATGTTTTGAGGAGACAAAAACGAGGGGCCTTGCCGACGCGGAAAGACAAAGCGATGCGTAGGTAATGCGACGCCGAAGAAACGAGGCGTTCAGCAACGACTTTTTTTTAACGGCGCTTTTTTGTCAAGGAGGAGACTGCAAGGGCGACATAAAAAGCTAGGGTGGCGCCACTGTAGGCTAACTGGCTGAGATTAATACGTTGCAAGTCGGACGCTGGCTCAAGAACCGAGGGAGAAGAAGCCGGATTGTGCGCGGCACAAGGGGGCATTAGCGCTAAGTAGGCGTAATGAACAATGTTCACGGGCGCGTTAACGCTGTTCAGTGCTTTTCACTTCTAGATGGTGTTCGTTCATCGGCGCGCTGTAATGGGGCGGTTCATGACTCGTTAAAAACGATTAGCAACAATGAATGCTTGAAAAGTTTTTAGCGAACATATCCTTTTTTTTTCTTTCCTTGTTGTTTATTCCGTGGGTTCATTGACGTCTGGCCATGCTAGGTGTTACTAATGCTTTACAAAAACGACGGTAAAAAGAGCTTTGTATTTTCAGACCCGCGGGTCAACGCTCTCTTTCACCAAGGGTCTTAGACATTAAAATTGTTTATTGGCATAAAACAGAATTACGAAAAAACGAAAATAAAATACAGAAAATCTGTCTCCTAACCTCCTTTAAACCAAATCAAGCTCTCTCTCTCTCTCTGTCTCTCCACACACACACACACACACACACACACACACACACACACACACACACACACACACAAACACACACACACACACACGCACACACACACACACACACACACACACACACACACACACACACACACACACACACACAAACACACACACACACACACACGCACACACACACACGCACACACACACGCACGCACACACGCACGCACGCACGCACGCACACACACACACGACAGACGTCCGCTGGCACAATTGAGTACCTAAATTCTTCTCGCCTTCCGCGTTAGTTCTTTGGAGATACGTATGCAGTTCTCTATACATGCCATATTAAGTGCTTTCTGCGAGCTGATTCTTCACGAGCTGATTCTGCAATGTAACTTTACCCATAGATCGCATTGCAAAGCATAGTTTCTGTTAAAATAAGTTGCATGATAAGGTGATGAGACGAAAAAGTACCATTTGTTGTCTAAAAAGGTATTCAAAAGTGCTCAGTGATGTAAAAATGACCGTCCTTATTGAGAGAAAGCTTGCCAAATGGCAAGAATGCAACAATTATGCCCCTGGCGTGCGAAGGCAGCGATTACGCCTGAGAGCGGGGATGAAAGATGGCGGGGTTTTCGAAGAAGCACAGGGAAGAGGCGGGAAAAGTCTCGGCGCAGTTGTGGGCTGTTTGCTGTTCGGGAGGAAGCGAGATCTCGGCCAGATCGTGGATCCTGTAGCCTCACTGCTGCTGGAGTTGGATGATCATGGTCTAAACGCATTTCGGGTTAATAGGGGGCTTTAATGCAGCGTTGGTTGCCTTTGCGCACGCTAAACGCTAAATTTTTGCGTCACGCTACGTAAATACCACGAGGGGAGTTTTAGTAGTCCGTCGTCTCATCATTTTTGCGTAGCGACACACTAATTCTTACGGCGCCATCTAAGGAATGTTTTGCGAAATGACTGGCCGATTGATCTGCCAGCGGGGTTCCGGCGTTCCTGGGCATTTTAGGACTATACAAACAAGTGCAAATAAACGATTTCCCGTTAGTATCGAATGCAACACGTCCATAACATATGACTATTCGCTTACCTGAGTACGTTCCATAAAGAAAACGTTGAAGCCCCGTGGAACTTCTTCCGTGCAATCGCACAGAACGCCCTGAACTGAATGCCCGGGTGTGACGCATACATTTTATTCAACTTCAAAACAATCCAGAGATGCGTTTCGAACGAACACAACGTCGCAACATGCGTTGCAAGTCTGAACCGCGATTGACAGGCGATCGGTAGCCTTTTCCTGCCCGTCGTAAATTCGGCACGCACCTCTCGCGGTTTGCGGGGTCGAACAGCAGGTCACGTAACTTTGGCGCGCAAGCCAAAAAGGCTTTTAGCCACGCACACTGTACATAGCAGATGCGAGGTTGAGTCGTACGTCGCTCGAGAAAGCTAATCACGAGCATGGGAAGCACTGTCCACTCGCAGAAGCGGAACGACGCATTTGATTGCGAAGCGAACGCGTCCACAACACACACACATCTTCGGTCGCTAGCCTGGCTATAAAGCTTCGTTCGGACAGTCAGCGATGACACGACGATGCAGAGCTGCGCGAGGGCGACGTGCTAACCGCGCGACGTATTTGAAAACACAGGAGCAGAGAACTTGGTCCATCGGAAGCAAATTACTGTCCATAGAAGAGCGGAACCGTGGATGGTTGTGCTACTTGCCGCCATGTCGGAAACGCAAGCGGCCTCGCGTACGCACGCTATTTTGCTGAAATAGCGTCCGCTAGTCTCCCGTCCGCTAAACGCAGAACCGGCTTAACGCAGTACGAACAACGCAACGAAGTAGCGTTCGCTAACTGTTTGCATACAGCTGAATACGTTATTTTAAAGCTCTCGAATATCTCCTCACCAACGCAAGCACGAACTGATCCTTAGCGCCTATACCTGCCGTGGTGGCTCAGTGGCTAAGTCACTGCAGTGCTGAGCTCGAAGACGCGGGTTCGATAACAGTAGCGTAGATCGTTTTTCTCTTCAAGGGGAAGAACAAAAGCGCCCGTGTGCTGAGATTTCGGCTCGCGCTAAATATTCTGGGTAGTCTGAATTAATCCGTAACCGCCCATTACGGCGCACTCCGTGGACAGGCGCAGCTTATGTGCATGAAAACCCTAAATAAATAAAAAAATCGAGTCTTATTCATGCGCGCTTCCGCGCTTAACGAGTTTTTCCTCAGCATCTTCCCCTCCGTCTACAAATATTCCGTTTGTCATAGGCCTACTCTGTGTGCAACCAGCATGACCGCGCTCAACAATTCCTTGATTTTTTACCACCAGAAAGCCGACGTCGTGTTACATGGCGTTGCACGAAGGACTCTGGGGATGAGAAATGTGGCTGTATTACTGCCTTTGGGCCCTTTGATTAGGTTGTGAAGAGATAAACGTCGCTACACCTAACCAACTCCTTCCTCAATTAAAGTGGCAAACAAGATTACAGGGCACCGCTACGAAACCACACGGTTGCGAGGTAGCAAGAAACGGGAGAATGTTTCTAACAGCAGCCATTTTCTCTAATTCCAAAACCGCAAAAAGCGCGGTGCGATCCCGCTTGAGGAAGCCAACCGTAACTTCGGTGGCGGCAGATTCCCCTCCCAGCGAGTTTCAACACGTGCGCATTACTGAGATTGGACGCGTGCTTTTCCCCGACAGGTGGAGTGCGTTGTTGCATCGCTTCTCGGGCGGTCGCATTGTTGCACCTCTTTTCACGGAGTGAGGTGCTACCTAGTGTTTATCCCCGCCCTCCACCGGGAGTATCCGGGTGCGAGTTGCCGGAGTTCGCGGGAAGAGCTTCGGCAAAATGTACAGTGAATACAGAAACGACAGCAAGATTACACTGAAGGTTGGTGGTGAGCCATTGGACTATGCACGTGCGACAAACTCTGACCCTTTCTGTTGCCGACTAAGGAGGCTACACGCATGCGCACGAAATTCATTTTTCTACCGTTGTAGGGGCGCTGCGATGCGAGGCCGGAGATCTAGCGTAGCAGGCAGCAACACAATCAAGCGACGCTCACTACGTCGCCACTTCCCCACAGAGCAACCTTTGTTGAGTCGGGAAAAAACGAGGAAGCGTAATTATGGCATGAGTGGCGAAATACTGGCATCACTAAAATAACCTGAAAATCCTCTCAGTTTCCTGAAACATTCTTACAAAAGACTTGGTAGTCTCTCCTCAATATAGAGTAACGTTTGTTCCTCTTGGTTCCCGCCCACGCACCGCGTATTTTTGTATTGTTACGCGTCCTCGGTGCATGCCGTCCTGAAGTTAATATCGTAAAAGCTCACCCCAGCATCTCGTCCCTATGAGTGCGAGCAGCCCAAGCGATGTGCAAACGCCTTTTAAAGACGATGGTCTTTCTTTGTCTAACGGCAAAAAATTTGGTCTGTCTGTCTGTCTGTCTGTCTGTCTGTCTGTCTGTCTGTCTGTCTGTCTGTCTGTCTGTCCTTGCAATCAGCCAGCAATCTGCCTGCTCACTAGAGGGCTAACGAACCACTGGGAATTGGTGGATAAGTGAAGAGAAGAGAAGTGCAGAATTGGAGGGAACGGAATGAGGGAAAGTGGAATATAGTGTTGGTAAAGGAAAATAGAGGAGAGACATGAAGACGATGCGAATAAGAGGGTAGCATGAAGGCGACGGGGTGAGTACGACTGGGTTGTATGAGAGGGAGAAGGATGGGATGGGAGAGAAGGGAGGATGGTCGATGGTGATACGATTACAGGCATGATGTGGAGAGGTGAAGATGAGTGTGCGGAAGAGGAAGTGGAGGAGGGAGAGTAGGATGGAGAGAGAGAGAAGACATAAGGAGAGAGGGGGAACAAAAATGTTGTAGAAGAGGGGATCGGGTAGGCAGAACGGAAAAATCTCGGGCCATCTCCCCTAACGTGAAACCTGGGGAGGTTGCGAAGTATGCAGTGTATAAGTGTATTCTTGGCGCCTTATCGTTTTTGCCAACGGAGATGAAACCATTTGGGGTAGAGGTATACAGCTTTGCTGTAAGCCTGGTGTCTGAAACACGAACCGCTCTAGCGTGAGGCATTGGAAAACGAGTGTCCCGATGTTTTAGTACCGTGACTACATGATACTCCGACGACATGAGACTATGAGAACATGAGACGCCGACAGCCCAAGCCCTAAAGGGCTTCGCACCTAAAAAGTGTGGCAGGAGGGAATGGAAATGGAGGGACTCGGGAGGGAGTGATATGGAGGGGGTAGAGCGATTGGAGTGGGCAAAATGAGGGGAAGGAGGTTAGAGCGAGAATGAAGAATTTGATGGGCTGAATGGATCGAAGTAGCGGGAGAACACGTAAGGTAAGGAGGAAGAGGACGAGGGAAGGGGAGGCAGGAAAGTTGGATAGAGAGAAGGGAAAAGAAAAGGGAGAAGTGAGAGAAGTGCAGCGGCTGGGAATGGGGCCGGGTATTGAAAGGAAGGGAATGGCGAGGTGGAGGTGGATGACAGGTAGTAGGTAAGTGTAACTTATGAGGAAGAAGGGGAAAGGGGGAGAGAAAAGAAGGAGACAATGGGTGGTGGTAGTGGGAATTGGAGGAGGAGTAGGGTATAAACAGACGGGAGTGATGGGAAAAGAAAATGGGATAGATAAACAGGCGGGAGAAGAGGTAGAAAAGGAAGGAACGGGGAATGAAAATATTACAAGGCGATTTGGAACGGAAGGGAGCTGGGAGAGGTTTGGCGAACAAGGGTAACGGAAGAACACGAGCGAGGAAAGGCGGAACATATACAGAGGGTCGCAGAGGCGGGCGAGACTGGAATAAAGGCGAAAGGGAAGGGTCCTATGAACGTTGAATGGGAAAGTGGAGGGGAAGACAGTGGGACGCACGGCAGAGGAGTATAGGCGAGACAGGGTGAAAGGGACAATCGGAGGGTCCGGAACCGAGCGGGATGGAAAATATAGGGTTGAGTCACGGGTAGTAAAGACAAGAGGGAAAAGTTCAGTGGGGAGGGGAAGAGCTTCAGGCGTGTCATTTACAGTCATCATATCTGCAAATGTCACAGTAAGTCCACAAGAATATCGTGCATCTGCCACAATTCACACGCACTTTCCAATACAGCTTCTGTGATTTCCGCCATCGCCAAACATTCTATTGCAACCCCGCTCCATTGACTACGTTCACATCCAAAATGACGGCCAAGGAGCACTACAAGACTACAAGCACTACAGGCCAACCAACACGCCGTATACTCATCTCAAGCTACTGTCCTACATGGCAGCCCACAGCCAACCACACGTCTTCGTTGAGTGGGTCACGGGTGACGGGACACCACGGCAGTGTTGGGACTAAAAAAGTTGATGCGCCTTCCCTACTCTGCGAAGTGAATGACCAGTGAAGCTGTTGCAAAACCACTACACTTCGAGTGCTTTATTCCTTTAGAGTAATAGTAGTGGTAATAGTTTTGTTGCCATGGCAAAATCAACACGACCTCGACCTGTATCGTGTGGTTAGAGGGAGGGGGGTGGGGTAATTGTAGCATGCGATTCTCAAGTTGTTGAGGGCAAAATGTAGGAGCCAGTCCCCCCGTTGATATTTCACATTGTAAATATCAAGCGCAGGCGATAACCACTAGTGAAAAAAGAAAACAGGGGAAAAAACCTGATGAAAAAAAGGCTTGCTGATGAAGCTTGCTCATCAGCAAGCCTGCGCCCTCTCTTTCCATGCTTCCGAGGAGACCACGTCATACATCTCGCTCGCAACATATCAAGACATAACGCAGTATTACCGGACCGACAGACTATACTTTCATCCCCTTCATCTTGTACTCTCCAAGCAAGAAGAATCACTACTCCACAGACTATAAACTAATACCTTTTCTTACCCAGTTCGCCTGCATCGTATGTATCTAAGTCAATACTCTGCTGAATGCCAGTTCTGTTCACAATCCGGAACTCTACCTCTTATTATACTACAGTGTGGGCGCAATCCCAAACTTCCACCCCTCCGATCCTCTCTTCCCACCCCTGAGCTGTGGGAGAACCTGGTGACTAGGGGCCATCTGGACGTCCAGCAACTCCTGGTATCCAGGGCGAAAGTTTTCGCTCATCTCATGGATTCCCGGACTAGGGGACCACTACGACTTCAGAAAGCTCAAATAAACGCCTTTATCTCTCTCTCTCTCTCTCTCTCTCTCTCTCTCTCTCTCTCTCTCTCTCTCTCTCTCTCTCTCTCTCTCTCTCTCTCTCTCTCTCTCTCTCTCTCTCTCTCTCTCTCTCTCTCTCTGTTTCTCTAACCACTGGTATGTTTCGTTTTTGTCTCCGCCATGCAAGGTTCTCAAGGTGTTGATGTGATGTGTTTTTGGATTTTCCAGGCTTGCTGTAGACTGTGAACATTATTCACTGGTGCTCTGATGGTATACATCCACACAGTCGCTGGAATTTGTCCTTGGCTCCAGCATCAGCCAGCATATGTGCTTTGGGCTAAATTGGTCACATTGTACAGGTTCTGGGGCTCGCATGAAACTGATAACCATGGATAGAGCTTTGTCAAATACACCATTGCGGGTACATATGCCTGCTCTGTGAATATAGTGAATATGTAACACTGTGTCAGTTTTGAGACTTATGCTAAACGAAAAAAAAAATTGGCTGCGTATCTGTTCACTTCGCCGCGAATTTCGTCGAAAGAGGATGGTCGTCTGCCGCCCCTGCCACGTAAATGCCTCTCTTCCCTTTCTCGCTCACCTCTTACGCTCTTCCCCTCCCGTCTCGCTCCTCCCTCGATAAATACGGTGTAAGTTTGCTCAATTCAATTCAATTTTACAGCGTTCCACTGCTCGCGTGTCCTCTACTGGAGCTTTTCGTCCCTCTAAATCTTCTTGGAATGCCGCCAAAGGGCTTGGATTTTTTGGTCAAAACATTTTTTCAAGGCGTATGTTTTATTTTCTATCGCAAAAATTACGCCATCATGTATTTTTATTATACCAATGCTGCAAGTATCACTTATGTGTTGGTGTTTTGCCACAAATATGCGTAATGTTTTTTTTTGCTCAACAATGCTATTAAGTATGAACATTGTCGCCAGATTCAGTAGTTTGGGGCGCCCCCGTACCGAGCTCCGTCAACTCCGTCATGTGGTGGTAGCGTGGCGAACGAGCGGTGAGCAGGAGAACCACCTTGGGGTTGACGACAAAGAGCCGAGGGCAAAACTTAACTGCTTTACTTCATAACGAGAGATGAACAGCGACGGTACAGGAGCAGCATGGAGTTGACTGGCAGATCGGCGCTCTCAGTTCAGCCCGCATTGTCGACTGATACGAGACACCGAAAGGGCGGCGGGCAAACAGCCTTTCCAGATTTCTGCGCACGGCTCGAACAAAGTACACACATACAAGAACACATTTTCCTGGTCACGTGATAGCCGGCGCACGTTGAGTCTGAAAGAGGGGGGAAAGGAGATCTCAGCGAGCGGAGTCGCAGAGTCGAGCCTCAACACGACCCCGCTATAAAAAGATTCAGTTTGTTCCGGATCTTGCAACTGCTGCGTGCGTGGATCGTCGCCGAAGAGGGCGTGCGCGGCAGACACGCTCCTGCTTGTCGTAACTTGTTTGAGGAAGACGGGCTTTGGCGCAATGCACGAAAGCTTCACCGCACTATACCAATCTTTTAGCACACGCGCACAGGGGAGCGACGCGCTGAATCGTAACAGTATACAAACATCTTTCCAAAAATTCTTTTAACTTTAGGCCGGGCGTCTGAAGCGAGGTACAGACAGACATTGGGTAAATGAGGCAAATGAACATAAATCAAATGGCCTCTACCGGTGCCACCGAGGTACAACCGGTAGACAGACAGCCAGTCATACATTCACACAGACTAGAATTTTCGCGTTTAAGTAGCCCAAGAATGAGAATCGTTTTTCAAAAACCGGTACTAAACGTTGGCCACAACACATCCGCGGGTTTCTGCTATAGCGCGTATTTGAAACCACGTGTCAGTATTGGGTCTCGCACTCACCGAAGTTTTCTAATATAAAGCGTTGGGTAATACATGTAGCCCTACCTCCGCGGGTATGTGCTACAACCCTTGTTAAGCTTAACGGTAGGTGCACCCATCCTGGAGCGAAAGGACGTGCCAAGCAACGTCCAAGTTATTCTATACGTGAAGCCATGGGTACGTGTAGGTATCAGTTACGAATATTACAAAGCGCAATGTTAAGCCTATAATGTTAGAGCATTGGTCAGTTACTGCACCACTGAGGTATGTGATGCTCTTTGGGTGTCTAACACTGCATGACTTTTTCCACACACATGGACTTGGCTTGTAGATAAATATGTCCCCGGAAGTGCACTTCAAGTAAACGGCCGTATAACGAAACCAATTTATTCTAAATTTCGCTGTATTCGACGTTTCATGGTCCCCACTCCCTATACAAAAGACATTTCATATCCGTTTTTAACCAAGTACCGCTTATAACGAAGCCAGTGTCCTTACCCGAACAAGGACTTCGTTCTGACGAGGATTTACTTGAAGTCGAGCTTTAAGCAAGGGCCATTTATAGGCCTTGACCTGCGACTTTCAAGTCCGGATATGCCTCAATCAGAACGAAGCATCGCTTCACTCGACCCCGCCTATTTAGCTTCATGTGAGACCCGATCCCTGTCTCTATCCCTGCCTGCTCAAAGCCCGCGGCAGTGGCAAAAGTTGTAAATTCTTCAATGTGTGCGCTTCTAGACATGTGCTATACCATAACCTTGTGACCATACTCAATGTAACAATGTGGCCCAGAACCGTGACTTCTAAGTGGCTCAAAACACAGTTTCTAGAAAGAGTTTTTGCAAAATATACAAGCAAGAGATGACACCAGTGCGCTAATTTGCTGTGCTGCCTTTTTTGTGTAAGTTCCATGCTCGGGAGACAAATAAGAAAGCAGGCAAACCTCGGGTTAACAGCTTTCCTTAATATTATCTCGCTGTTCTTTAAACAGATTTGCTTTACTCATGGACCGCAATGTATTTTTAATGCCAGTAGATCAATTTTTGTTGTGTGCTTAAGGCTTCTCACCTGAAGCTCGAAGTATAACAAACAAACAAACAAACAAACAAACAAACAAACAAACAAACAAACAAACAAACAAACAAACAAACAAACAAACAAACATAGAAATAAATAAATAAATAAATAAATAAATAAATAAATAAATAAATAAATAAATAAATAAATAAATAAATAAATAAATAAATAAATTGATATGTTCATATAAAGATATAAAGTCTTGATTACAGTGTAGTTCGTACAACGATCTTGAAGATTATTACAATACCAAAGCAAACCTAAAAATGCACGCATGAAGTGCATTGCGTCTTCAAAAACGTCTCGAAATGAACTTGAATAATCAGCGGCAACCGATACTCTGTCCTTACGGATCTCCTGAGGTTAGGTTGAGATGCCCATCGAGTTCAACCGCTGTCATTGGCGAGCTCGTCTGATATGACCTCAGCCTGAATCGTGAGGACGAGACGAGATTTAACAAAAAACTTACTAATTTGAGGGAGGTCACACCTAGGGAGGTCATTTGACCCACCTCTGGAGTAGTAGTGGTAGACTTTATTGGAGCCCGAAAAGACGGCGGCACCTTTAAGTGCCGGACGGGGCGGTTCCCTGTTCACGGGACCCGTATGTGGCCAGCAGCTCCTGGCCCCTGGCCGCTAGCACAAGTTGAGTCTGCAGGGCGGGGCTGGCCAGCAAGGTCTCCCATCGCTCGTGGAGTGGGGGTGGGGGGGTTGGGGAGGGGGGTGGGGGGTAGGGGTGCCTGGGGTTTAGTGCACTCTGCGATTATGTGTGCAAGAGTGCCAGTGCTGTTGTTGCAGAATGGACACGTGTCCTCTTCTTTCTCGGGATACATTCTATGTATACAGGACGGGGTGCGTGAGCGACCCTGCCTGTAGTCTCCTGAGTATTGTTTGCTGGTCCCTCGTCAGGGTGTGGTGTGGCTCAGGGAGGGTGCACCGCTCTTCTCGATATGATCTCGTTATATCTCTGTACGTGAGCACTGGGGTTGGGGTGTCTGCGTCGTGCCCTGCCCGGAGGGTCATTGCTCGGGCGTGGTAGTCGGCGATGGTGTTGCCGGCTACCTTTGAGTGGGTGGGCACCCACGTGAGCTCTATGGCTCTCCCCGGTGCTCGTTTCTTGGAGATGATTGCAGCCGCCACTGAGGAGATCGTCCCCCTCCGGTAGTTGCCGTACGCTCTTTTGGAGTCTGTGACCACTACCTCTGCCCCCGGTTGAACGAGTGCTAGGGCTATGGCCACTTCCTCCGCCGTCGTTGGGTCTTTGGTCTTTATTGCGGCGCTGGTAACAAGCCGCTCCCTGTCATTCACGACTGCTGCCCCGCGGTCGCTGCCTTTCTGTAGTGAGGCGTCGGTGTAGATGACTCCTGGGTGTCCGTCTAGTTGCTTGGAAACGGTTAGTGATCTTGCTTCCCCTAGTGCCTTCTGAAGATGAACGTTTTTCTCAATCCGTACTGCCTAATTTCAATCTTTGTGTTGTCTAACGTGTTCCCACGGATGTTTTTAGACATGTTTGCGCCCTTTTGCTCAAGGCCCTAAATATCCACCATGCATGATCCCGCAGCTTACCCGATAGGAAAAGCGCCGACTATCATTGTTCACCAGAATATGTAATTCGCAGTGCGTGCTTTATTAGGAGGTGTGCAGGCCTGTACAAAACCTTGCCTTCCCTTACTAAAGGAAGTTGACAGAAGCGCGAAATCTTTCTGATCATTAAGCCGGCGTCAAAGGGCGTCAAAATCATGGCTAAAAGTGCGCCCAACCTTCGCAGAAAATGCGTCCAATCAATCGCCAAACCTTCAAAAAAAAAAAAAAAAATCCCACGCGAAGAACGAACCGACTCGACGATCTCTCGCGCACAAAGCATAAGCATGTACGAACGATCTAAATGTATGCCGATACGTGGGTTATGAGATAAAAGTATATTATTGCACTCATTCATGACCGATGCGTGTATTGTCTTATGGTTCCTTTTTTCGCAATTTTCGAGCAACCGTTTTCACACAATGGACGCCCGGTATCACGCACGCGCCGTGTGTACAGAGATTTTAGAGCTCTTCGGTCGACCAACCGGTCTATGGGGAAAAGCATTAGTCTTTTGACAGGAAGGAATCGCTCACACTGAGAAAGCTTTCGCTTTAATAGAAAAACTTACAGAACTGTTAAGCGCTCTTTATGATGCAGTGAGTGCGGAAAATTAGCATTGAATTGTTAAAGAGATACGCCGGTCATGTGTGGGCAGCCATGTTTCACAGCTACTTTCACAGCCATGTTTCACAGCATCGCGCTTACATGGCACCGCTAAAATAATTTTAGAACAAGGACATGCGTCGCGTGGAAGGGAATTCTGTGTACAGTAATAACGTGGTGCCTATGGTGGCACATGTCCAGGGGAGCTGAAGTGTCCCCGCATTATTGTCATCATCATCACCCTTTTCCCTTTGCGACGTTTTCTTCGTCTTTCGCTTACTATGGCTGAAAGTCTTGGAAAATCGCCGCTGGTAGCCCTATAAATACACGCCATCAGTGGTAGCGTGAATTATTCATCTAAGTGCTAGAACTCGTGTAATTATTGTGCCCAAATTTGTATTTTAGGGAAAAGTACCCGTCTGCAACACAAGTTACTGCGTTGAAGGCCCCAACTCATTTGCTAGGTTCCCCTCTAGTCAGCAACAATTACGGTGCTGTGGTGGTGCACGGTTTCCGAGCTTGTCTTAACCATGGTTCGAATCCCACCTTGCGCAAAATTTACCGAATTCTATATGCAACTCAAATAGTCACTTTGTTTACGGGACCTCCCTTAGGGATGTTGCGTCATTTTTAATCCTGCAAGCAGTCGTCCATTTTATGCCACATTAACTCTGGATTTTCGAGCGACTAAGACATTCACTTTAAAACTCCCGCTCATGGAGATCCGCCGCTATCGCCATCTTTGCGGCCTTATGTTTATGGTAATACTTGAGGTGTCTTTTTGACAGACACTACCCCTTACATGCGGTCTCATTAACCACAACGTTATGATCCAGATGAGCATACGTTACCGTCCGGTGTGTAGCGCGTATACTGACGTGAAACAGATTTCCTGGTCTTCTCCTCGGACACTATTCCTGCATACGCACCTTTTACCATCCTGTACTCCATACACCTGAGAGAGCTGTACCGCCAGTCCACCGGATTTTCTCCTGTTCTTCTGATTTCGCTTCGCCCTGAAAATTGCCACGCGACTTACCCTCAAACCTTCGGAACTACAGTTTATGATCCATCCCGGCATACCAGCATCCTGCCTTCGGCAACCCGGACTTAAGTTACTTTAACTGTTGTTTTATTTAAGCCTGCAACCTAAAATCTCTGATGTATTGCGTGAGGTACAGAAAATCCTTGTGCCGTACACAGAATCGCACAGGAAATCAGAGCGCACGCCAGGTAAGGAAAACAGCAGCACGCAAGTTGCTGCCGAACGCGCAGTACGAGCAGCCTTGAGGCGTGGATGTACCGACGGGGGCGAAGAGGTGGTTCCTGGCCATGACGCGAGAGCGGAAGGAGCTTCAAAGGGTAGTGGTTCAGTGTGCTGCACGTCAAGTGGTGATGGGCGGGGCGGCAAAGTTAAACGGGCTGTTCAACATCAGATTTAAAAAAAAATCCAACTACAGGCTTTCGCCTTAACCTGATTAGAAAGTTCAAAATATCCCCCTTACCTTCCGCGGTGGCCCAGTGGCTATGGCGTTGCGCTGCTGAGCCCGAGGGCGCAGGGTCGATTCTCGGCCGCGGCGGTCGCTTTTCTGGTGGAGGCGAAAAGCAAAAAACGCCCGCGTGTTCGAGATTTCGGCGCACGTTAAAGATCCCCAGGTGGGCGAAATTAATACGGAGCCCTCCATTACGGCGCACCCGATCGCCTGTGTAGGGTCTGCGCTTTAGACCTCGTAATCGATCCATTAAAATAGCCCCCTTAACTTCATCACCCCTCTCCATCCCTCGCACGCGTCAGTATACTGGCCGGCACAGGAAGGTTTTCCTGCTTTTTGTTGCTACTAAGCGAAATGGGCAGTTTTTCCCGTAGTCGCAACGTTAGTGTGATCAATTCAGAAGTAACGTCTGTACTATACTTCTTGCACGCACCGAGCTGCCAAACGGCGTCATCTAAGATCGTGTAATCGCCTCTCTCATGACTCCCATAGATGACGGAGTGCCGGCCGACGCCAAACCTTAGCCCGCACGTGGGCGCACGATGAAGTTCCTCCCACCATCTGACGGGACCAGGCGGGAAAGACGAGCACCGCAGGACCCAATCCCGCCCACCCTCGCGACATTGTAGCAGCAAAATCGCAGCACGAACACCCACAGGACGACGCTAATGTAAACGAAATATGGTTATCCTGGATAGCAAAATAAAACGGGGACCCGGAGAAGCGCATCATTGCCGCAAGTTCCATCAATCACTACCCGCACGCGTATGCGTTGTCGAAGGCTGACAGAATGCCGCGGCATATAGGACGAGTGTCCGTGGAAGGTGACGAGATGAGTTCAGAGAAAGTTGTGAGCAGGCGGGTCTCAGCGGTGTGATCAGAGCCTATGCCTTTGCACAGCACACGCAGAATAGTGGCCGGGGCTATCTGGTTGATGACCGTGCACTCACGCGTCTTACCGCATCGGTTTTTGCGTGTCACTCCCATGTGGCTTGTCCGAGACTATTGAGATAGATTGGGCGCATTAATGCAGCGCACTAAATGCGCTTACAGGCCTTCAAACACCCATGCTAAGGGAAGAAAGAATATATGCAGTTCTAAAAGCAGAAAACCGACAAGGATGACATCAATACGCTTAGGCTATAACACGCAGGTCACTAATGGCGGTGCGCATTTTTGAGGCTGACGTAAGGGTTACTTCGGTTAACCAACAAACCGACCGACCGACCGACCGACCGACCGACCGACCGACCGACCGACCGACCGATTGACCGACCGACCGACCGACCGACCGACCAGCCAGCCAGCCAGCCAGCCAGCCAGCCAGCCAGCCAGCCAGCCAGCCAAACAAACAAACAAACAAACAAACAAACAAACAAACAAACAAACAAACACAAACAAACAAACAAACAAACAAACAAACAGACAGACAGACAGACAGACAGACAGACAGACAGACAGACAGACAGACAAATAGACAAACAAACAAATAAACAAACTAACGAACGAACAAACAAACAAACCAGCACACAAGCAAACAAACAAAAAACGGACAGCCAAACAAATACACGAGCAATGACACAAACAGACAGACAGACAGACAGATGAACAAACAAACCAACAAACAAATCCACGTGGCTCTTGCTTAGCAAAACGGAGAAGCAAATACATTCAGGGGCCCTACCGCCTGCATCAGTACAAAAAGGGGACCGCTGTGCCTATACGCTGTTGTAAGTAAATGCTGCGACCGTTAGCCCGTTGGGGGAGGGTTCCGAGGGCAATTCGTCTTGCAACCGGGGGAATTCCGGACGGGCGGGGCCGTACGGGGTGCGCTCAGAATGCACCGCCACGCGCGTCCTCTGCCCTTGAAAATCGTCGTTCCGGCTACTTTGTACGTGCACACGGAAAGGAGGGTTGGATCTTGCGTACTGTTTGCCGAGGCTGTCATCGCTCATGCCATTATCGTTGTTGTTGTTGCTGACGGTGACGACAGGACAAGTAGAGCGCCACTTGTTCATTTGTAACGCGTAGCGCGGAGCGTGGGAGAATTTTGTGCGTATTTCCTAGCTGTTTTGACTTTGTTTGCCTTGTTTACCGCACAGAGCTGCGATGATGGGTTGCGCGCCCAACGTGTGGGACGGGCAAAAAAACGCGCGACGGTGAAAACAGGCGAGGCGTTAAATCGAGTTTAAATGCCTTTCAAGGCACCACTTACGCTCGTTCCCTGCAGGCGTGGAAATAAATGTTGAGATGTTTTAAGCGCTGAGAAGAAGATTCGCAGCTCTGCAACCCCTCCCCTCGTCTCTATGCCTTTTTCCTCCCTGACACAACCCTACTGCAAACGTACAAGCCCTTCAGACATCAAAAAATAAAAAGCAGTGGCTACGGGTTTCGAATGCCCGGATATTTTTCTGTTTTTATTTTTGAACAAATGTTCGTTTCGTGGAAGGTCTGCCCCCGTATCGGGGAGATCTCTCCAAAAACCGGCCTTCGTCGCTTCCAGTATTAAACGGCGACTAAACCCCGTTCTTTTCCACTTATATCAGTTTTAAGGGTACTGGACGCGAATGGTTGACAGTCAGACGGTTCTATTGCATTCATTAATATCCCTTTTCGCGCCACCTCCTTCGACTGATTGCTCCCCACTTGTGAAAAGTGTTCGGTCAGTGGCTATGTCTCACTGAAAATTGGAGTTCAAAACAGAAAAAAAAATCACTCTGCAAGAAAACGGTCCTCCTTCCTGCGTGATGCAGTGATAAAAGCTGTCTTCTCCAGTCGTTGAATAGAACAGCAGGCATGCGAACTCATAAAAAAGGGCGCCCTGAGTCGTTATGGTATTTTTTTCCCCGCCAGCTACATCTTTTTTGCTCGTGAATGTCGTCAGTTTCAGATAGCTGTTATTTACTTGGGATTCTGCCGTAGGGACATGACTGTTGGGGTGGGCGTGAGGGCACTGCAAGAGGTGCGGTTATAGGGGATTCGTTACTAACATAGCGAGCTGGCTGAGCTGGTGTCGCTTCATTTTGGATGGCCTACAGTGCTGCTCCATCGGTGCCTTTTACCTGTTTACTCTGTAAGCAATCAAAAAAAAAAAAAAATAGAAGAAACAAAACGTGTGGATGGACCCCCGTTGTATCGGGATGGCGAACCGGCCTCTATAGTAATTTGCTCACATGAAACGTCCAAACAGCCTCTTTAAGCATACCTAAATACGGTAGTGTTTAAGACTGCACGTCGTATTTGCCGTAAAAAACCCGGCAGTTCTATGTAATTCGCACTCTTTCCAGCTTATCGACCCTCATAAGGAAATTCGTGTTTTGTTTGGAATTGTTCTCAACTCTACTTTCTTTCGCATGCACCCGCATCTTGCGGGAGCGGTGGGTCTGTATTTTTATCCATCCGGGCGAACTGCGAGAGCTCGCTGACTAACCAGACCCTCTTTGCGCATACGCCACTCACTTTGGAGGAGAGCAGTCTGTCCTTGTTTTCCACGAACTATCCAAAACGCCACAGCTCACTGACTATGGATAGATTCCCTGTATTTATACTAATTACTACTCCTTGATTGATTGATTGATTGATTGATTGATTGATTGATTGATTGATTGATTGATTGATTGATTGATTGATTGATTGATTGATTGATTGATTGATTGATTGATTGATTTTAAAACCTAACGCGCCGATGCAGCGCGGGCGATGAGGCCCGCCGTAGTGGAGGGCTCCGGATTAATTTTGACCACATGGGGATCTTTAACGTGCGCCGAAATCTCGCATACACGGGCGTTCTTGCTTTTCGCCTCCATCAGAAAAGCGGCCGCCGCGGCCGGGAATCGAACCCGCGTCTTCATGCTCAGCAGCACAACGCCTTAGCCACTGAGCCACGCTTTGGCTATGGTTGCCTGCAGACGTGGGAATAATTAACAGTGAGCATTGGTTCACAGGTCAGACCAAATCTAATGCTGCTAAATGTCTGGCAGGGAGAGCTCCAAAGATAGCGATTGACTAGAATTATCATATCGTAGCAGCGCCGCCAGGGCGCTTTTATAAAGTGAAGCTTTCTATGCCTCACTGATGGCGTTCGATGTCGCTCCAAAACGCACTTCAGGAAATCCAACTGTACACAATGGGTTTCACAAAACGATGATGATGATGAGGGAAGGCACATCAAGGCAGCCTTCACCTCTGAAGGCTGCTCATAGTGCACGTGCAGCAGCGGCCTATCCTCTTCCGGAGCTAATGTTTCCCTTCCCGGCGCGCGGTCCCTCTCCCTTTCACAGAAACGCTGCTCCGACGCTCGCGCTTCGATTCACTATGCTATACTGTGTTCTCCACAACGATTTTTTTGTACTTCACGCGTTCTATGAAACATTGAGATCATGTGATTGAAATATCAGTGAAAATGAATTTGATAAGTGTGCAACAGATGGTTCTTGAATTGCAGTTTTCAGTGCTTCATTTAGGAGCATATTCAAAAAAAAAAAAAAAAAGGGAGACTGAATTAACGAGCGCAAGAAACAAAACTTGGTTGTTTCTAATTTGCGATTAAGCGTACTTCCGAGTTAATTAGCCTAATGAAACTTGACAGGGCTACATTTTTATGCAAAGAGAAAACCAAAAACACGGGGCTGTCGTTTCACGGTGGCTTTGCCTAATCTGGTGAGGCTGCTGGAAGGGCTTGTAGGCGCGGTGGCTTCATGCCATTTGTATTAAAACTGCGATTGATAATTATATATGCTCTCGGGTGATGTAACGTCTCTTCCTGTTAGGTAGTCGTGTGAACAGTCCAACTTCATTGATATTATTTGGCGGTATAGTTTCAGTAAAACGCGATAAGACTGCTAAGACTGGCATTATGTTTAGTTCCGGTTAGTTGCTAATAGTGTTCCTTCCTGCAGAACATTAGTTGTGTATATTCCCGTTCATTCCTTCGTATATCCTTAATGTAGCGCAACATGCATGTTTAGAGGTATCTGTGTTCTGCTCCTACTCTAATTGCACAGTGTTCGTGTTTCGCTCAGCCACGTTACAAATTATGTTTGTGGGTAAGTTTGAGTTGGTGACCTACCCTTTAACTGACAACGGTTGAAGCTGTGAACCAAAGACCGAATAATGTGAGTTGATGTCGGCAGAGGATTTGTGCCCCTGTGGACTAACCCCAGCTTGGGCCAACACCTGATTTTAAATCAGGGGTTGGCACAAGTGCATGCTTGTTTAAAAATCCGTCATCTCATGTCCGTCAACACTGAGTGAATGCCTTCTGCGCTATAAAATGCAAGCCTGGAAGTGTTTCTGCCCTGAATTTTGCATAAAATGCTTGCGGCCAAGAATCTAATTACTTTCGCCAGCAAGCGAGGGCTTTCCAGTTTCTGGCTAATCTTTTAAAGTTTTTCTAGGAAAACTAGAGCCACATAGTCCAACGTTCTTCCATTTTCCCCCAAACAATAGCTCTAATCTAATGCAATAGGATCGACAAAAAATAAGCTCCAAATCGAAATTCAATTATTTTGCGCGCATTCATGAAATAATTGCATTTCTGTTATTCAGATTCTTCTAGCTGCTCCAAACAAATCTTTTCAAACGCGCTCTTTGGTGACCTCTTCAAACAATGCGAATAACTCTCGCCATGGACAGGAATTGTTGCCGTAGTTTGCGCCGACATTATGAACCTCGCTGTCGTCAGCGGCATTATACCACGGGCCAAACCAAACTCGCTTTCAAGAAGGCAGCAGCGTTTTCGTTCATCTTTTCCCTGTAAGCAATCTTCTCTGCAAATTGTGGCTCGTTATCCCTACAACCATCGGGTGTCCTTGCGAATACGAGATCCCGACGACGACACGTCTGCGCCGTGCAGTTCAACAACGCGAATCGTGCCACGCAAGCATGCTTTCTCTCTTAGCAAGCGAGCGCTGCGGAGGAAAAAGCTTCTCCAACGCTAGCCAAGAGGTCTTTTGTTCAGGGCACACTCCATTAGATTTTGCATGCGTTTTCCGAATGCGATGGAAGGGACAGAAGGCTACATCCTCTTCCTCATTCTTAGCTCGTACTATTACTTTGCTTCTTGTTCAGCCAGTTGCTGCCGTCTCCCCTCCTCAGTTGCCTCCATACGGTCTGTTGCGCAGGACCGAAAATGAATAGGCTCTCCCTGTTACAACTCCCTCCAACCTCCCTCCCTGGGAATCCCAGAAAGCAGAGAAGGGAAGAGCGTCTGGTGATGAGGCAGCAAGAATAATGCTCTAAATTGTTCGGAGAAAAAGGGCCAGCGAGACCGCACGAAAGACGAGCAGCAGCCATTTAGGGTCACAATTAAGCGGCGACCTCCGCCCGCCCTCGACTTCAATCCTGTGTTCGCAAGAGCGTCGTTTGCGTCGCGGTTTCCACCCCGCTAGCTCTTGCCGATGTTAATTCGGGAGTTGAAAAGGCTCCGCTTTATCCGAAACTGGCCCTTCCCGGCTTCCCCCCTCGTCCTCCGCCATCCCACCCGACCCGATCCCTCGTCATTTCTATAGTCGGGTCATTTGTGAAGTGCTCCGGCAAGTGCAGAGGACGTTAGCTCTAACAATGACGACCAAGAGACAAAGTGAACGTGGAACATGAGAGGCCGGGAAGAAACTGAAAGTTTGATTTCATCATCGAAGAGCATTCATTGTGAGCGCCCTCCTTTTGGTGTCGAACATTTAAGCGGGAGTCGGAATGAGCAAAAACGCTGTCTGCTGCGGACAAGATTTCGAAAACGTTGTCTGCTGCGGACAAGACTGCTTCTCCTTGGAAGACTCGTCGTGGTCTTCTTCAATCCAGTCTATGATTTCATTAGCGACTGTTTAAAGCCTTGAAAAGATTAGGGGGAGAGCGAAGGGAAACTTTGTCTTTACTTTTCGTGTAGCCGCAAGCTCAAGGACATAATATTCTCATAGGCACAACGAAGAAATGATGAGTGCTGTGAGGCGTTCGGGATTAGTTTTGTGCGAGTAGTTGGAACTTGTGTGACATTTCATCGAACGGAAAATGAAGTGCAATCCTCGTGGAGCATATTGGCATGTCTCGTTACGAAGACGTATACCAACCCAAGAGGCCTTGTATTTCGCCGTCCGTTGATGTTTCTTGTGCGAACTGTAAAAAAAAAACTTTAAAATGTATTGCGGAATTGTGTTTTTTTAACGCTGCCATAACTTGTTAACTGGAAACCTAACAGCCAGGCGCACACTTTAGAATGCGTAATTGGGGTGTCACTGGACAAACATGGAGGCATGTCATGATGTAAGGGTATGATTACTCCGGAGTAAGTCCGGAGTAAACTCTCGAACCAGTTTTGTGGCGGTGATTAGATAAGATGTTTTCCTTTTTTTTTTCCTTCGCAGCAACTGGACATCACATCTGTCAGAAGCAAGTAAAGTTGATTTGAAATTTTGCCCTAGCAATAGTTCTGTACTGAAAACAGGCAAAATAGACTAGGAAATGACAACGTTTTTTTTTTTTGGCTTGTTAAGCGATAAAAAGTTTCGCGGCCATGCTCTGGATCTAGCACATAGCACGTACTGATGCAGAGCTTGCTTGGCCTGTTTTCCCTAAGCCAGGCAAACTCAGTTTGCTGCTGCTAAGAACAACTAAACTAGACGATCGAATGACTGGAACTGGCCACCAAAACAGCAGCTACCAGGGGGAAATCATATAGACTAGATTTTCACAAAACTTTACGATGGAAATCATATTTGCGCTTAACCTAAAAGGACTTGAACCACTTTCAAGCGCTCTAACAACGGCTTTTTTCGATGCAAACGAAAAATTACATAAAACAGCACCCTGTCCACAGTGCTTCAGTGCTTGACAATTTTCCGTCGTAGTTCCGGCGCACTGAGTGAATTACGTCAAATAAGGAAGAGAGAAAATATGGGACACTCGCCGCGTCGGCGCAGAAGACATTTTGATTCGGTTAGCGTCGGCCGAATGGGATTTATCCTTTGAAAGAGTGACTCTCGAAGGCCCCTTCAAAAAGTAAACTTTTCCTTATCAGGCCGCCCGGAGGAGACGGAGCACTACGTCGGTATTAAATTAGAGTTCAGCAATTGAACTTTAAAAATGCCGCCCATTTCGAATCAACCGTCGCCTGGGGCGACGCACGTACGTCTCTGACAGCGGCCCACTTGACGGGGGCCTACGGGCGGCTGTTATCAAACTTAGATGAACGTCAAAAAGTGCGCCCGTCCTCAGTGCGTGTACTAGTGCCATTCCTCTGATACTTGTATTGAAGATGTCAGTTGAGAGCTAAGTGCGTTGGCAACGCTTTAGTCTGTCTTAGTCATGCTGTGTATACGTCTAGCGCACGGGGTCGCAATAGCCTACTATATCACGTTTGCTTGTGTTGTATCACAGCCTTGTTTTTGGGGTACGTGGAGGAGAACGTTGAATATTTCCCATGACATGCACGCTCCTCCTTCTGGCGAACAATATTTCACTAACGTAAGATCAATTAAACCACTGTTATTTTGTGACAGCCATTTCTGAATGAATGGATCTGCTATTCTTGTCAGACGAGTCGGCTAAGGGAATCTATACCTAAAAAGAAGTGTCCAACTGACTGGCTGACCAACCGATCAAAAAATGGTATGCTGAAGTGGGACTCGGGGTACGATTAAATTTAAGAGCATAAGTACATAGTAATAGTATCGGGTCAGCCCAATAGTTTTAAATTCCGGGTCTCGTGATTACCTGGGCATCCAAGTGTACGAGCGTACTGCATACCATGGTGGCCACGAGAAGAATTTTATTGGAGACGAGAAGAACGCAGTTAGAGGCGCGCTTCCGCAGAGTTGCTTTGTGAGTGTTGATTCTGCAGTGTTGTTTGCCCAGCGTTGCTTGTACCAGAAAGCATTGAAGGACTCTGCTTGTACTTACCCTTTCAATAATCCCCCTTTCTTTAAAGACAAAGTTATTTACGACACAGAAACACCAAACATCGATGAATAACAGTTGACTCTCATATTATTCCCAATACACTGTAGTTGATAAGGCCTGAATAGAAGTTTTCTTTCTTGCTCTCCGCCTTGCGCAGCGGCTGCTTGACCAATTGTACGCCGTCCTCGGCCAGTCCGTTGAACCTCAAAAAGGGCCCATCTCCCCGCGAGGGGGACTCGAGTAAATGCGTCGCATAGGGGGTGGGTGTATTGTGTTAACGTTTAGTGTTTGGGGAGTTGGTGGTAGTGAATGCGTTGTATCAGCAGCTTCTTGACGTAGTTTGAATGAGTCAAGGATATAAGACGCGTTCGTAGCCTTTCATTCTGTGTCGGTTTTGTCGCGCAGTGGGAAGAGCACCATGTACCTCGCGTTCCGCCCACAGGTAGTGAATGCGTTGTATCAGCAGCTTCTTGACGTAGTTTGAATGAGTCAAGGATATAAGGCGCGTTCGTAGCCTTCCATTCTGTGTTGGCTTTGTGGCGCAGTGGGTAGAGCACCATGTACCTTGCGTTCCGCCCGCAGGGTCGGGCGATCGAAACCTGGCGCCGGTAAGTATTATTTTTTTATATAGTGTAGGGGGAGGGGTGCGGACCTGTTGTTGAGAGCGAGGAGGGTAGCGTGATGCGGGAGAGGAGGAGTGGGGGAGAGGGCGCGCCTGCGCGCTGCGCTGTTGCGGACGGACATCGGACGCTACATGTGAGTTAAAGAAATGCTCTGCATTTAAAATCAGAATTCCAATTGTATGCACAAACACGTAACGAGCCACAATATCTTTAAAAACTTTCTTAACCGGCCGCCATGACTGCAAAGTGGTAATTCGTGACTTGGAAAGATCTGGCGAAATTTATGAATGACTAGAATTGCAGAGGTCTCCTTCATGTGCTAAAATTCTGGAAAATGAAAAGTAAGCGCCATAGAAAAATTAAGCGTCATTAAGCGTCATAGGCAAGCTAAAAGCGCGTTCTCGGCGTGTTTTGGTGCAAGTCCGTTTCGGCGCGAGACGTCGACTTGGCTACAATCCCGATGAACGTTTCCACGGAGTGACGGCTTGGTTACAGCGGGCGTTTGTAGCCAACCAATGACCCACAAACAGCTCCGCTGGTCAGCCATCCTCACAGAGTGGATGGGCATGATTTTTTTTTTCTATTACGAGTATAGGGTTCACTGTGCAAAACACAATGTGGGAAATCGGGCTTGCAAAAACCAAGCATTCACCGGTATACCCCTGCAACGTTTCTTTCACAGCTTCTTTTCTGGCCCTACATCGGTTCTCAGTGTCGTTAAGATACAGACGCAAAAAGAATGATCAGGATGGGCACAAAAATAATTAAGTTATTTAATATTTATGTCTACAAATACAAGCAAATGCGGCACTGCCTACGTCACGCCCGAAGCCTCCGGGCATGACGACGAAACGCGAGGACCCTCGCACCCGGCAATTGGCTAAACTTGCAATATTTTGTATATGTAATTGCATCGACCAAACCAGCCTAAATAACGCTTTAGTTCGTATTTTTTTCTTTAAAGGAAGCATAGAACCTCACCGGTTATAGTAATAATGGCATACACTACTGCCCGCTTCGAGTGCTTGTGTGTACCCTTTCAAGTAGCTTTCAAGCCGTGTGTATACGATGAGTAGCTTCCTATGTTATCAGCTTCGTCCGATGTCCGGCGTCTGCGAGCTTCACTAAAATGCGTGCCGAATCGTCCGTTCGCGTTCCATATGATGATGTCTATGCTCGGCGGATATCAGTGTCGACGCCAGAAGTGGCGTATCCGGCGAGCATCGCAGAGCTGACGGCAGATTCGGTGTTTTCAGTCCGCGTCTCGACGTTCGGTAGCGTGCTTTCGCGCTGGGAAGCGACGTTCCACCCACCGAAACGCAACCACACCTCTTTTTAAAGACGATAGTCTTTCTTGGGGCCCTATTCTCGACTGCACAAATTGCCGGCAATTCAGGCAATTTTCAGGAAGTCTTTTCTGATTGGCTTTCAATTTTGGTCACGTGCTTCCGGTTTACACAGCGGTTGTGTGTGCTGTCGTCATTTTGACGTTTCATGTCGTTTACGGACACCAGTTCTGAAGTTTGCCTTATTTCTCGTTACTAAAGGCGCATAATTCTTGGCCGGCAATGAAAAACCAGACCAAATGCAGCGGACATGACAACGTAAGCCGGTCTTTGCTATTCAACAACAATACTGCTTGTAACACACACTCCCTCTGTGATTGGCTGAGAAAGCGTGACGTATTTTACACAGTTGGCGGGAACGATTACGTCATGCATTGGCAACTTCAGCCTGCGTAAAAGTGACGTAATGCTACGTAACAGCTTGAAAATGGTGGCTGTTTTTGTCGCAAAATACAAGCAAAATAGGGCAAAATATTGCCCCGGCTTACGGCGCCGCGAAATGTGCGGCAATTTGCAGCAGGTGCAGTTTCGCATGCGTGCTGTTTAAAGCATGTTTCCCACAGAAACAAATTATAGTTTCAACTGCTTCCAAGTCAGCGATCATAGAACATACAAATAACATGCAGTATTTTGCTTTTATGTTTGGCAATGAAATAAAAATTATTTGTTTGGCGTGACCGCAACATAAGAGGGCAGTACAAGCCTCTCCATGACAAAGAGAACCCAATGCATGGCATTTATCCATACTTGTCCTAGAAGCTGTTGGGTCACATGATCGAACTCAGGAGAAAAATAACAATGAAAAGTGACTATTTAGTTCATTACAGCGCTGATTGCAGTGGAGCTTGACGAATGAGTGAATCGGCGACATCGGTGCGCTCCGCGGTTATCAGATGTAGCGCTTCGCTGCTCTTATGTGTCATAGAAGCGATGGTCGCGGCCGTCTTTTTCTGTGATCACGCCAGAAACTTGTAACATAGCAGCAGACGATGGCGTGGCGGCGGTGGCGGCAGGGAAGGTGATACCGCAACAAAGCTTGCATTGAAGCAGAGAGCCCAGCTATGTTAATAAAAGCGATTGAAATAAATAAATAGATACGGTAAAAAATTGTGTGATGTTCTTTAGCTCGACATCCGCCTTTCGCTCGCTTTTGGATCAACGTTACTCGATCGCCTCGTGGTGTTGACGCCAAATTTGACCTCCAGAAATGCGTTTTAAGTGCGAATGCACTTTATAAGCGACCCCAAACCATCCACCGCCGGCGGCGGCGGTGGCGTCGGCGGCGGCGGCGGCGTCCGCAGTCCTCCTCTCTATATATAAAAAAAAACAGCATCCGGCGCCAGGTTTCGATCCGAGGACTTTGCGGCCGCACCGCGACGCTTTACCGACTAAGCCACGGACGCGCCGCTGATATCAGTGTTAGTAACGCGCTTTATATCTTTAACGCATTCAAACTACGTCGTCAGCGGCGTGCGTTGGCGACTCAGCGGCGTTATAGCGGCTTGATAACTGCGTGGTGTACACGTGATACTACAAACCCGATGGAAGAGATGGAAGAGAAGGCGGCGAGGCGGTGGGCTGCGGGGGCCGAGCGCAAGCGCCGCAAGCGGGCCGACAACCGTGCATTCGCACTTTCACATTCTCCCCCTCGGGGAAATGCGAGGTAATATTTTTCTTGTCAGCCTCAGCTACTGTCTTAATTTTTATAGTACATGCCAAGTGTTTTTATATCTTTCTTGTACAATATTTGATACCTTGGTAGCGATCTTTATGAGTGACTCGTCAAATTACACTGCATGTCGTCATAGCTATAGGTGCAGCACGTCACTGATTGCTTACGTCGTGCTTACGCAAAAAAACATGGGCGAAATGCCGGCAATTTGTGCAGTCGAGAATAGGGTCCTTGGGCTACTTAAACCCAGAAATTTTGGTCTGTCTGTCTGTCTGTCCGTCCGTCTGCCTGTCTGTGACTCGATTCGGCCACCCGGCCAAAGCAAAACAATGCCTGCACAACAGTCTTATATAGTCACACCTAAATCTACCCGTCTATGTCCGGTGTAATGTTCATACTTGTCAACATTGTTGAAGAAGAACAAGGCATTACGCAAATATGAGGCAACAAATCAATACAGAAATGATATTTGCAGTGTTCCTTTTTAAAAAAAATCAAACATGCTTGACTTTTGCGAAATTAAATACTTCATCATCTGCAGAAAAAGAATTCACTCCGCCGTCGCCTGCTGTCGCCCGCGCCACTATACGCCTCGAGCGCGGCCTGTAGGGGCGCCACTGAAATCCCCCTAGCGGCCCGTTTCGAAAGCAGGCGCGGGAGTCCCCGGCCCGCTCCTCCCTGTCGCCGTTGCTTTTGGGGCTCGTTCAAGACAGCGACCGTTTGTCCGCGTTCGAAATACGGAATAACGTGGAGCAGGCACTCTGTTTGCAAGCCTGGTGTGTTCACGAGAGTATAAACGTTCATGACGCGATCTTAGGAAGATCTATATGAGAGCCGGGCGTGTGTCCCAGGCCGGCGTCCCGAAGCGAGCATTTGCATGCAGCTGATTGCAATTCCGCTGCCCTGAAATTTGGTGGCAGTGTCTCCGTAACCAGTGTTTCCTCCGATGGTCATGTTGCGGCCATACATACTATGATGTAAATCGACTTTGTGCACTACAAAATCCAGCGGAGCACTCATACCTGACAGCACGCAAGTTACGCCTGCCAATATCACATATCAGATATTGATCAGTACCATGAACAAGCCAATGCGGCATAAATTTCGCAAACATTGTACCAAAGAAGTACGATGGATTATGCAAAATTACAGTCCGGAATCAGCACACGACGACAAATTTAATGCTGGATCGCCTTGTCCCGAGGTGAGCGCTCGAAAAGATTCATCTGTTACATTTATCCTCCACGAGAAGCGCGAAAATGGGCTTATAGAGTAATCCGCGTCCGTGACCAAACTCTTCTTCGAAACATCGTCGTATGACACAGGGAGAGAATCTAGCATAAACCGAAATCAGAGACCCTTATCAGATATACGACACTCTTCCAACGAGCCCGTGTGTACGAGATTTCGGCGCACGTTAAGGATCTCCAGGTGGTCAAAATTAACCCGGAGCCCTCCACTACGGCGTGCCTCATCGTCTCCGTTGCGTCAGCGCGTTAAGCCCTGCAATCAATCAATCAACTCTTTCAACGACACCTCGTATTTCTTGTGAACTGCCTACCCTGTATTCTTCAAAAAATGCGTCCGCCGAGTGATCAGCCGTTCGTTGAAGGCGAAAAACAAACGAAAAGTGAACACACAGCTTGTGTATGTGATTACTAAAACGTTAAATTTCGCTCCGCATTTGTAAACAACGATAGTTGAGCGTCCTCCTCCTCACCCCCTTCCCCCCCCCCCCCCCATGTCTAGCGAAATACCACTGCATTTCGCATCCAGTTGGCCAGGTGAATACTACCTTGCTCAAACAAACGTCTTTAGCATTTCAGAAGCTGCTCTCGGTTTTTTGTTTTCATTCCCGTACGACTATTCTATTTATTCCTGACTTGCAGACCATTCATTTTCCTGTGGTTTCATCACCTTGGTTCTTACTATAAGGCATGAGTGGGCACATATCTGACAATTCACAGTTTTTGAGTGTACTTAACATTTTCGCGTGGCTTATATTCCCATAAAAGGCACAAGTTTTTGTCAGCCATTGGGTTATCACATCCCCGAAACATATTTTTCTACGACGTACATATTCGAAGCAAAGCTGGATTTGTTGCTGCGCTGCAAAACGAACCAACCTCTTACAGTGCCAATGTCAGGTCTAAACGAGGTGACAATAAATAGAATTCACTTGTGCTGACGTGTTCGAAGGTGACAGCGGTGATATGCTGCTGCCGTCGCCGACGACCGCAAGAGCGGCCAAGAAGCGCGCAGAACCGCCTCCCCGGGTAGCTCTTGTTGGCGTTCGAGCGCTCTACCAAGACGCAGCTGTTTTTTTTAAGCGCCCTAAACGTGCAGTTAGCTTACAGACGTCACCATAACAAGTTGTTTAGTGCGCGGAAAGGCAAAGTGAAGCGAAAGAGAACTAAAACACTGCATGACCACCTATCAGCCACGCAGGGCTAATCCCGCAAACGCCGCGGAGAAGCGGCGGCAGGCGGCGCAGCGATCGCGAATCTCGAGGCGTATAGCTTCTGGCGCCATTTTAAGAAATCAGCCGGCAACAGTTACGCAAGGTTCCACTAGATAGGTTCCACGTTCAGCTTGCAACGCACGTGGAGTAGGGAAACGCGGTTCTATGAACATTGAAGTAGGGCGCATCGATTCACGCCCGTCTTCGCCGTACGGCAGCGTTCGCACCGAGACACCCGGTTTGGAGCAGTGGAACGCGGGAAATTTAAAATGATTTAAGCAAAGCTTTGGCGTCTTTACCTTGGGAGGAGCGCGACGCAAGAGGAACAACATGAGGTGAGCGGGAAAGCGAAGGGAGGCATTTACTTCGCAAAAGCCGATAAAGACTATCGTCTTTTTATGACATTTGCAACGAAAGGAGCAGATACGCGGCCAATTTTTTTTTCTAGCAGCAATCGCCTGCCATGAGACAAATTCAACCAAGCTATTTTGGGGGCGAAGCTCCTCTTGCTCGGGCCCTGTCCCGGCCGTACACGGCGGAATGATAATGATTGTGGCAGGATCCCCTAGGGATTGGCCAACCAAAGATTGGCCGAAGTGGTCAAAACGTTCAACGCGTTCGTTGCTACCCAACAAGGAGGAGAGGAAGAAGAAGAGGTTATCGTTCGTCGCCTGCGAGCTCCAGACTCTTACTCGGGCCCTGTCCCGTCCCTCGTTGTTGCCGTACACGGCAGAATGATGATGATTGTGGGAGGATTCGCCTAGGGATTGGCCAACCAAAGATTAGCCGAAGAGGTCAAAACGTTCAACGCGTTTGTTGCTACCCAACATGGAGGAGAGGAACAAGAAGAGGTTGTCGTTCATCGCCAGCGAGCTCCAGACTCTTTCTCGGGCCCTGTCCCGTCCCTCGTTGTTGCCGTACACGGCAGAATGATGACGATTGTGGCAGGATTCCCCTAGGGATAGGCCAACCAAAGATTGCCCGAAGAGGTCAAAACGTTCAACGCGTTCGTTGCTACCCAACATGGAGGAGAGGAACAAGAAGAGGTTGTCGTTCGTCGCCTGCGAGCTCCAGACTCTTGCTCGGGCCCTGTCCCGTCCCTCGTTGTTGCCGTACACGGCAGAATGATGATGATTGTGGGAGGATTCCCCTAGGGATTGGCCAACCAAAGATTGGCCGAAGAGGTCAAAACGTTCAACGCGTTCGTTGCTACCCAACAAGGAGGAGAGGAAGAAGAAGAGGTTGTCGTTCGTCGCCTGCGAGCTCCAGCCTCTTGCTCGGGCCCTGTCCCGTCCCTCGTTTTTGCCGTACACGGCAGAATGATGATGATTGTGGGAGGATTCCCCTAGGGATTGGCCAACCAAAGGTTGGCCGAAGAGGTCAAAACGTTCAACGCGTTCGTTGCTACCCAACAAGGAGGAGAGGAAGAAGAGGTTGTCGTTCGTCGCCTGCGAGCTCCAGAGTCTTGCTGGGGCCCTGTCCCGTCCCTCGTTGTTGCCGTACACGGCAGAATGATGATGATTGTGGGAGGATTCCCCTAGGGATTGGCCAACCAAAGATTGGCCGAAGAGGTCAAAATGTTCAACGCGTTCGTTGCTACCCAACAAGGAGGAGAGGAAGAAGAAGACGTTGTCGTTCGTCGCCCGCGAGCTCCAGACTCTTGCTCGGGCCCTGTCCCGTCTCTCGTTGTTGCCGTACACGGCAGAATGATGATGATAGTGGCACGACTCCCCTAGGGATTGGCCAACCAAAGATTGGCCGAAGAGGTCAAAACGTTCAACGCGTTCGTTGCTACCCAAGAAGGGGGAGAGGAAGAAGAAGAGGCCTTGAAGAGGCTATAGGCCGTGAAGTAAACCAGAGAACGGTAGGACGTTTGGCCTTAGGCGCGCATGGAAAAACAACTAACGAAGCAGTTCAGGGAGATATGGGCTGGGCGTCGTTTGAAGTTAGAGAAGCTCAGAGTAAAATATGCTTTGAGATGAGGTTGAGGGCAATGGATCAACGAAGGTGGGCAGCTAAGGTGTTTAGGTACCTATACTTGAAAAGCGTGGAAACGCCGTGGTTAAGAAAGACTAGAAGGCTAACGATGAAATACGGAAAGAACAGTGGGGAATCCAAAACAGCCAAGGTAACCAAAAAAGAGGCAAGGCAGATTGAAACGAATAAATGGAGGGAAAAATGGAAGCTAAAACGTCGTTAGAGATGTACAGGGCTGAGAAGATGAACATCAGAAAGGAAAATTTCTACGATAATTCCCAGGGCAGTGCTTTGCGTTTTGAGGCTAGAGCAGGTTGCCTGCGAACTAAGAGTTTTGTGGGGAAGTATTCACAAAATGATGGGGTATGTGTGGTCTGCGGAAAAGAAACGGAAACTATGCGGCACATAGTGTTAGAATGTGAGGGTATCCATCCAATCTACATGAAGGGAATATTGGGCTTTCAGAAGCCCTAGGATTTAAGGGTATCAGAGAGGAAGTTAACTTCAAGGATGTCGAGGGGACGAAAAGAAGATTAGAATGCTGGTGGACGAAAAGCAGAGAGGGGAATATTGCCTAGGACAGTTACCATCTGTAACAGGGAAAATAAAGTATTTCGGGCCTAATAAGCTTTAGGGCCTGCCCTAAGCAGCGCTAGTATTAAACCAGGAGTGTAAAACGTGGTTATATTAGTCCTTTTTTGGTAAGATGACATGTCATCACCCCGCTTCAAAGGGGAACCAATAGGAATAATCATCATCATCAGGTTGTCGTTCTTCGCGTGCGAGCTCAAGACACGTACAGGGGGTACGCGACACAAGACGCTCTGCAGAAGGCGACGGCCAAGGTGGCTAAAATGTCACGCACCGAATTCGCCAACTTACCCATGGAGATTCTCATCGTCCCAAACAAGCCCTACATAATCACCACAAACATCGACGTCGTCAACGGGCTTGTCAACCTCGAAGACGAAGGCCTCTACCCCGACGCCATGTTGGGGTTTCGTGAAAGGCTCAGCACCCAGGACGCCATGATCCTGCTACAACACGACATCCTTGACGGGACCGTCCCTACCCAAGACAACAGGGCGGTGCTGGGCCTGGATCTACAGAGCGCCTTCGACAAAGTGCGTCACTCAGCCATCCTAGCGCAGGTCTCGCGCCTGGGCCTGGGGCAGAGATCATACAACTACATCCGCGACTTCCTGTCGCACCGGACGGTGGAAATACAAGCGGGCGACCTGCAGCTACCAGAGAGGGAACTGGGCAGCGTAGGCACCCCCCAAGGCTCGGTGATTTCGCCGGTGCTCTTCAACCTCGTGATGATCGGCGTGGCCCAGCGACTTTCGGGGATTCCACAGGTTCGCTACACCATCTACGCCGACGACATTACCCTGTGGGTCCCCGGAGGGAGCGACGGTCACATCGAAACGACACTACAAGAGGCAGTCGACGCCATCGAAGACCACCTGGCCAACACCGGGCTGAGGTGTTCCCCGCAAAAGTCCGAACTGCTCATCATCCCACCACCGGGCAGGTACCGCAAGAAAGCAGAGGAAGACTCCACCACGATTACAGTACGCACGAGCGACGGCACCGTCATCCCCAAAGTGAGCAACCTCCGAGTCCTCGGCATGCTCCTCGAAGCAAGCCGAAGCAACGGCGCCACGGTGGACCGCGTCATCACGAAGCTGGGCATCGCCACCCGCCTCATCAAACGCATATCCACAAGACGTCACGGAATGAAAGAGACCAGCCTCCTACGGCTGGTACAATCCTTCGCCATGAGCCAGGTGGCCTACGTGGGGGCCTTTCACCTGTGGAAGAAACACGAGAGAGACAAGATCAACGCGGCCATTCGCAAGACCTATAAAGCCGCGCTGGGGCTACTCAACAGCACCAGCACAGAACGACTACTGCAACTGGGCCTCCATAACACCCTGGAGGAAATCAGCGAGGCCCAGAGAGCAACGCAACTCGACCGCCTCTCATCCACGAGGGCCGGTAGGAATATCCTCGAACGGCTTGGCTACGGCCGCGGCCGAGCGGGGACGGAACCGCAAAACACACAGAGCCTCCCAAGAGAGATGCTCCAACGCATCAAGTACTCCCGCTGCCCCGCAACGTCCACCCCGATCACAATCCGGGACGCAGGGCGGCCAGGGCCAAGGCCCTCACCGAGGCGCACACAAACGACACGGGAGCCCTCTACGTGGACGCAGCGAGATACCCAGACCACCCGAACACCTACGTGGCCGTGGCGGTGAAGGCTACAACTGGTGATATGTACAGTGCGTGCAGTGTCCGTGCTCCGACCGCCTTACAGGCAGAGGAGGTGGCGATCGCGCTCGCGCTAACACACCCGCGGTGTACCACAGTGCTTAGTGACTCGCGTTCGGCCATCGCGAACTACGCTAAGAACACAGTGTGCGATAGGGCAGTGAGTACAGTGCAGTGTCGTGCAACGTCCGGCGAGCTGGCGACGCCGGTCACCCACATCCGCTGGTTTCTGGCGCACACGAGCGTCGAAGCCAGCAGTCACCCCAACCGCAACGAGACAGCGGACGCCGCCGCGCGAGAACTTTCCAACCGCGAGGCGCCCCCCCCGCTCCTCCTCGGCGGACGGGCACCCAGAAACCGAACAAGAACCCCTCGCGTCGTACGGGGAAATACTACAGTGGTACAGGCTCGGCAGGCGACTCAAGCCGCCCCCCCACCCCAAGCTCACCAGAGCGGAAGCCGTGCTATACAGACAACTACAAACGAACTCGGTGATCACCCCGGTGCTGGCGCGCCACGTGTGTCCAGAGGTCTACGAAAGTGTGCTGTGCAGTGTGTGCGCGAGAACGAACGCAACGCTAGCCCACTTGCTGTGGGGATGTGAACGACACTCGTTGGAGGCAGACGGTGCAACGCGCCTGCCCGAGGACATTACGTATGCCATGAACTCGGGTGAGCACGAGGTGCAACTACGAACTATCCAGCGGCTCGAGGCTGCTCTCGCAGGGCAGAAGCGCAGGGAAGCGTCGTCGGGGGGTCGGCGGGTCAACACCCGAACACCCACCACGCACCGACCGCGCCGACGCCCGCGAGGCACTGCTTCGGGGACGACCTAATACTCGTCTAGGAAGGGCAGGCCCTCCGTGGCCGAGGCCCCTACCCTCCGCAGGAACCTTCAATAAAGTCATTTTCTCTCTCTCTCTCTCAATGGAGCGGTGGAAAGCTTGACGTGTCGAGTCTTTATATGATGTGTGGGAGAATGTTTCACGGTTTTACCGATAAGCATTTTAGCTTCGCCTCTCTCATCATCATTCACTTCGTGGAGATGCGATGCGGTATTTTTATTGAAAAGCTGTTATCAAAAACAGTTCCTTGGCCTGCATCGGGAATATCGCGACTGTGCGATATCTTTTTTTTTTTGGTTAAACGAGGGAGCTCTGGTTTAATTTCTTGTAATATTATTATTGCGGGGCTCATCTGCAAGATCAGTTCGGGAGGAACAAACATTATCACGGCCAGAACATCTGAAAAACGACAAAAACTACGTACACGCATATATACTCATTGACGCCCAGGCATTGTAGGCCAAGTTCTTCCACCTTGCCTCGTTGCTGGCATGGCTGAGTGTTTGACGCATCAGACCATAACGCATCAGACCTTCAGAATGTCGGTAGTTCGACCGCGCGGAGGCCTGTTCTTTTTTTTTGGTGTGAGCACCTAAAGAATTATTTTTTAAACATCACTATATGCGACTGTTTCTCGACCTTCTGTGTATCCACAAGTAGAGTTCACGTCAAGCCTCAGTAGGAAGGCAGCGCACATACAATAACTCCTGGCATTCTTCAAGGTAAGTCTTGTTATGAACAGCCTCGCTGTTAACCAAAAATAGCTTGAAGGGTATGGTAGGGGTCAGACAAGTAAGCCTAGCAAAACACATCACAGCAGCGACTGGCAGGTGAATTCGGCGGTCTTCGCTTTCAAATGCGGAGCATTTCTTAGGCTCGCCTTGTCCTGCGTCGTTGATGGCGGCGCCGTCCACACGCTCACTGCGCATGCGCAACCCTCCTTACACCCACAGCTCCGCGATACTACACTATAAAAAAAAAGAAAAAGTTAGCGGCGCCCGGTTTCGATCCCACGACTCTGGCCGCAACGAGAGGTACACGGTGCTCTTCCCACTACGCTACAAATCCGGGACAGGAGCAAGTGCTACGAACGCGCCTTATGTCCTTGACTCATTCAAACTACGTCGAGAAGCTACTGACACAACGAAGGCACGCGAAGCTGAACGTCAACGGAAACGACGAACTGAAAACTTTAGACGGGGATGCTGAATTTCCCGCGGGAAAGCTGTGGCGGGAAGCGCCACGCGCCTTGCAGCTCAACCAGCCCCGTCCGCAGCGCCTCTGATGCTGATTGTGACAGGATGCCCCTAGGGATTGGCCAACCAAAGAATCCATCACGAGATAAGTTCGCGTTCAACCACCGTCGTCATCTTCCCGTAGGGGAACCGCCGAAGAAGAAGAAGAAGAACGAGAAGACAAAGCTGCGAAGAGGAGGGCGTGTACATTGCTCTCAGCCGGTGCACCAATGTCAACAACCTTTACCTCACCAAAGCTGACGGAGACTACCGATTCTATCACAGAGACAACATCGACAAGAACATGATGGACGAGTTTCGGCGCCTCGAGAACCACCGCCTACTCACCGTAACACAACAGCACTTGCGTGTCTTTGCCACCGGTGTGGACCCGGATGCGGAATTCCCTCTGGCGCTAGTAAAAACCAGCTCACTCAACATAACGGCAACACAATGGAACCACACGGAACCACCACGATGCTTCGCATCCTCATCAGGCTTCCCCACGGGAAGATGGTGTAATTTTTTTACTCGTCGGCATTGTATCGGCGCGGTTGCTTGCTAGGACAGACAACCATGGCCCTAAAACTTCTGGAAAGCGCCGTTTTTCGCTGCCATCATTGGTCCTGCGATGCGTCGTCATCGGGGAGAGTGGGAAACGAGCAGCAGTCCCCCGGCCCTCGAGAGAGAGAGCAACATTAAATTTGCTTGTAAACGTAAATTTAAAAATGAAATAACTGGCCTTTTTGCACGGACCTTGATAATACTTTTTGTATCTATATCTGCATGACACGGAGAACAGATGTAAAGCCTGGAAAATACCTCAAAGGAAAGCGTTGCAGGTGTGCTTTAAAACTGGCTTCACTTGTAAACTCACATGCATTGCTCAGAAGAAATCGTTGGGGGGTTGGGCAAAATACGCCATTTCACATCCAAACAGGAAGCGCCAGAGGCGAACAGGTGGCCGAAGGAAGAGGGTGTGCCGAAGTGAGGAAGAGGGAAGCGGTTTTTCTCGGTGTACACACGCAAAAAAAAAAAAATAAAAAATAAAATGGTGGGGTTAACCTATAACAGCTTCGCTGTGAAAACTGCAAAATGTATTTCGATTCTCTGTTGTTCGGCGTGGCACAGATAGTGTAATATATTGTTACACTCTCTAAAGGTCCACACAAATCTAGAATTAGCATTGCGCGAGCTCTCATATAGTTTCCAGCCATTGGGATAGTTTGGTATAGACTTTTCGTCCATCAGTTTTAAAACGCCTTTTCCAATGAGGACATCATTTAGATATTTCTGTTATTTAATTAGCGGGAGCGCCTATATTCTGGCGGCCGACATCATCAGTGCCTTGTAAATATTTAGAATTCTTGCGTGCGCGACTGCCACGCTTATGTGTGTTAGATTTTTACGCGTGCGCATCACACTCTTCTACTCACTCAAATGTGTAGAAGGTGCCACCCCGTGGCTCCTCTTATATTATACTGCACTTACCCGGCCCCAAACGCACCAATCTACTGGCTGGCGAAAGTACGTAAGCTTTAATTCTCGGCTGTAATCATGGCTGCTGATTGACTTCACACTGCTTTAATTCACTCCTTGAATTAGATGATTCGTCGTTCGAAGAAGCCTTCGTTTAGCACTGCTTAAATAGCGGGGTGGAGCACGTGCTACAGCCCGTGCTCCACCCTGGCGAGTAGTCAAGGAAAGTCGCCTCGTGGGAGAAACGCGAGCCGATGACAAGGCTTCTGCAACATCTGCACCATCCCCTGCATCTATCCGTTCATAACTCCCGACGAATGCAAAGTATATACTTTGCACGCTTGGTGCCTTATCTCTACATTTTTCGATAGTTTTGTTCGTATTGTTACACTCATACGATAACACAATTCCAGGCAGGTTTAATGCGTGCGATTCTATGCGGTTCACTCCTGAGAATCGGTCAGCCCCGGCATGATCTCTGCCTTGCTCGTCAAGACAACTGCGCCGTTTCCTCGCATAATGGATCTTTCTTCCTCCATCATCATTCCGAGAGCCTAAACGCACGACCCGAACAGCTTGCACATCATTTTTGGGGACTGCTTAACGCGTGAGCCCGGAGAGGAAAAAAAAGCCGGGGGATTATGCACGCACCATTTGCCCCCTGGGCTCTAAACGCGTTGAACCACTCAACCCCCCCCCCCCCCCCCCCCGAGATAACTTCATTTTGTAGTTTGGTGTCTACTTTGCTCTTTTGTTGGTTTTATTTCTTTCGCTGCCAGATTTTGCTTGATTTTCCTTGCCCAGTGAAAACCCTTGCAATCGCTTCCATTCCTTCTATCGCTTTCGCAGCTCCTGTCGTTCTACACATGGGGTCCGCGTAAAATACGCACCATCTTAGAACATCCATAAACTGGGTGTCTCCTTTAAAGTTGCCGCACCGCCAAACATGCAACATATACGTTTCATGAAAACAACTATCGTGGAGTGACGAAGGGCCGCTTCAAAGAGCTCCAGTTACAACGTTTCAGTGATGTTTGTTTCAAAACGCAGAGGTAAGAAAAGAAAACGCGGCAGAGCAAGGCGAGGCTTCTAGACGCAAGACTGCCTCGAAACGCGCAAACGGGACGATCTTCCCAATGTCTACATATGTACTCAGCCTATTATTTCCGCGTGGTGCACAAATTTTTCATCCGGAATAAAACGTCACCGGAGCGACCTATATAACAACTCCGGCTCTAATGGCCTTAAACGCCATATTCTTGGCCTCTAGCTTTCCTATCACATCTTTCTGCGGGAACTAGACTGTTATGGTCCTCATTTTTTTTTTTTGCACCGCTATTACAGAGGGCGTGGTAGCAACGAAGGCGCGAAAGAGATCTCAACATGCTTCCACACGTCAACAAAACCTACCGAGCGTGGTACTATCTTTCTGACGTGTGTCTTCGCGCGCATAAGAGTTTCCGAGCTTCACAATATGGACGAATAACTCGCTGTGTGCACTTCCCACCTCGAAAGAAAAAAATGAAATAAAAAAAGCACCAAACAAACTGGTGCCTACATTTCACGTACCCAGAACGTTTGACGCTGTTTATAGAGAGACACCATTTGGAAAAGTGAATTTCATCTTCTTCAAGTGGCGCCCCGTTGACGCCCCTTGGGAAGCCACAGCGATATCGCGAAACGAGCTATTTGCGGGCTGCTTCCGAAAGAGAGTCAGCAGCGCGCACTTTTTAACTTCACGCTTTCTTGAACAATGTTCTCGGCTTCTTTGGGCCCCTTGTGAAATGCGCTTATTTTCCCTGTTATTCCTTTCGCTTCGGGTTGTTTATTGCTTTATTAGGTTAGTTATTTCGACACGCGCATGCAACCGCGCGAGGTGACGCTGCTAGACCTCAACGGGGCGAAGTGGATGCTCCAAAGCTTTCCGGGCGGCCACCGCCGGTATCGGTTGAAAAGTCATCAAGTCCACACCCTCTGCGTAGTTTTATCGCAAAAAAAAAGCTGCAATATCAAGTCGATGGATCAATTCCCAGACCAGAGATTCGCAACCCAAAACAATGAAGGCTTGCACTACGGAAGCTTCCCAGTTGAAATGCTTACACTTGACTGCCTCGTCCCATGCTCACTGCTGCCTTTCCAGCGGCTCCATGTGCGAGCGCAGGCGCGGTTCGAACCTGTACTCACCCTGCCAAATACCGAGGTTCTGTTGGACACTCACGCTCAACCAACAGGACATTCGCTTGTCCGAATCACGAACCGCAGCGAGTAAGGGGGCTGCGTGTGACTCTGTTTCATCGCTAGTGAATGCTACATAACGTGAGAAAAAATCATCCCGGGCCATCTCCACTAACGTGAAATCTGGGGAGGGGCGAAGAATGCAGTGTATAAGTGTATTCTTGGCGCCTTGGCGTTTTTGCCAACGGAGATGAAACCGTTGAGGGTAGAGGTATACAGTTTTTCTGTAAAAGTCTCTTTGAAGCACGAAGCTCTAGCTCTAGCGCGAGGCGTAAACGAGTGTCCCGGTGAAGTGGAGTGGAATCACCTTTATTGAGCTTGCAAAACTCGCGTACGGGTGCGCGCACGCTAGTCGACCGGGCCTAAGTCACCGTCGGGGGGACATCCTGGCTTGGTTTCTTCTCCCCCACATGCGGGGTGTCGTAAGCCTGCTTGTTTTTTTAGTACGCGTTACGAAGCGCTCCAGCGCGAGGCGTAAACGAGTGTCCCGGTGTTTTTTTAGTGCGTGTTATGTTCTAGCGCGAGCCGTAAGCGTCGTTCCTGGTGTTTTAGTGCCGTGACTACACGAGAAGACGATTACAACGACGATGGACGACGACAGGAGACATCAACAGCCCCAGCCTTTAAGTGGCTTCGCCCCTAAGAAAGACAAAACGCTTCTACTGCGGCGTCAGAAACGGGCCTGAGTTCTGCCCGTTTTATGATAAAGTGCGATGCGTGCGTGGCAACAAGTGAAATTTTGTCCGTTCGTGGATACATTCATGCGTTCATTCTTAGCCACGCCACTTCACCCCGATGGTCATAATCATCATCAAGACTAGCTCTTCCCTAATGGGAGGAGTGGAATCAGGAGTAGAGGATCCACACAACGGGCAGTGGCGGACGGTATATACGTCCTTACGAATGACATTGCAAGAAAGGCAGCATAGCGTATATTCAGCAGTGACATCTTGCATGAGGGACAGTAAGGGGTCAACTGGAAAAATGACGGCCAGAACCATGATTAATGTCCTGAGACAGGACAATGGTGAGTCATCCGGGGACTGAGGGGGAGTATGTCTGTGTCCCTGTGCTCCCGTCTTTCCGCCTGGCGTGTGCGCTTCTTGAGTTTTTTCTTTTCATCACATGTCGTATTCGATGCCTTTCCCAATTCCTGCGAAATAAGTGTTAATCATAAATGTTTCAACCATCGCCATGACGTGCAGTATATTTTAGAGCGAAAGCTCTACTACGCCGTGTATCACAAGGTCATTCATCGCGTCGCAATGACCTTGAGTCGCTGAGCACCAGTTTATTCTTCAATTTTAGTAGCTGAAGCCACCATTGCTAACTATTTCACTCTGGACCGTCTTCGTCAGCATTCAAGAAAAACAAAGAAAGAAAGAAAGAAAGAAAGAAAGAAAGAAAGAAAGAAAGAAAGAAAGAAAGAAAGAAAGAAAGAAACACCCCCATCAAATTTTGAATAATGCCTAACTTTCAGGAAACACTTTGGGCATAGTCTTTCCGAACCCATTTTCTTGATTCTTTTATATCACAGTTGTGGTCAGCCAGCAAGGAGCTTACTATGGTGGCAATTAATCCGGCATACATGAACACGATATATTGAAATACATAAGCGAAATATGCGTGTAGAAATGCCGACTGCGTGACAAGCGCGTCGGCAAAATCCCGCCTGCATTGCCCGGCTGCCGATTCTTCCGATTATAGGGAACATAATGCCTCGTCGAACGCGTACAATGTGTGATGTACGCGCAAGACAAATCGATTGGCGAACAGAGGGCGGGGTCATCTCTCATCTCGTTACCGAACTGGCTCGGTCTTGCACATGTAACCGGAAAGTCGCCGGCTATCCGTCGCCCGGCTGTAAATTCCCCTCCCCCGCTCACGTTCTGTCCTAACGCTCGCTGCACCCGAGAATAGTAGTACCCATTACGCGCGGCCTGATTTATCTTCCCTACTTACTCGGCGAGCGAGCATGCGGCACGTTTTGGCGAAACATTTGTTAGGCCTACTCCAATTGCGACTCCCTTCTCTTTCTCGGTGGCATGACCCTTTCTGCCTGTCTTGTTTAACTCCGGGCCTCGAACGATTAACCTTTTTTTTGTGTATCTAGTTTCGTTGGACTCACTGTACGCGAGAAGTTCGAGAAGATCGCCTTGTTTTACTTATCCTCCCCGCGCTTTTTCTATCACCATTACGAAATAGACCATTTTTGGCGGGCGAATGTACGCGCGAATTTTCTGCCCATTTCTTGTTTCGTTCTCTTTCTCTCTATTTTGGAGCAGTGACGTGCTGCTCCCACCAACTCGCAAGCACTGGAGGGATGGGGGTAAGACGTTCCCCCTTTTTTTCATCCCTTTGCAGCCTACTCCGATGCTCGCTTCACCCCGTCACGAAATCGGGATGGAATAGGTCTCTTCACTGGCAAAGATAAAGCGCCAAATAAGACTAAAGGCGTGGATGTGAAAGAAATAGGCATAAAGAGGACAGAACGGAAAGAGCGGGAAAGGCTGCAGAACATGGGAAACGAAGGGTGCACCAATGAACGGGTGTCCGCACGCCGACGAACAAGAAAAAAAGGGGTGAAACTAGAGAAACAGACGTTACTTGGAGCACAAAACGATGTGGGTGGAGTTGAGGGTGGGGGAGGTGAAACGAAGAAAAACGGGAGTGGAGAGAAGGTTTGTCCAAGTACATGTGTTTTCTGCCGTCCTATTCAGCGTACCCCTTTGCTCCTTGTTTCCCCCTTTTCCCGGAGACGGGTCGTCCGTCCCAGGGCCCGCCGGGCGAGGACGCGGGATTGCCAACTCCCTGTTTTTTTGTTCTAATCTTACGTACTTTTCGGTGTTATCGTGTACTTTTTGTTGCTGTTCTTTCACGAAGAGAAGGTCTTCCTCAATTTGGAATAGGATTGGGGACCTAAACCCCTTCTTCACTGCGACTGCTCCCACTGTCGCTTTGCGCGCAGGGGAAAGGACAGGCGAGTTACGACGACGACGACGACGACGACAATTTCGTTACTCGGTTCGTCCGTCCCGCCGCCGCCGCCGCTTTTGTTCGGGTGGCGCTTTTGTCTCCCCGTTTTCATGGCTCCGCGCAGATTTTTGTTCTCGACGCGATCGCCGCCAGAGGCTATTTTTTCTCCGCTCATCCCACCACCCCCCAGGTTTTTCTTTGTCGTCGTTGTTTGCGCCCCTTATTGCTGCGGGAGAAACCTATTCTCGTTGCGTTATTTTTCTCCTTGTCTAGCGCGTTTCGCCGGAAAGAAGAAAAATGGCTTGGATTTTGCTCAGCAGCCAGTGCCTGACTGCGTCCTCCAGCAAAACACTTCGCGTTGTCGTCTTTTACTCCTTTCAGCGGCGTTTCGGTAAAGTTCCCCGAGCGTTTTTCGGCCCCCGGGCCTCACTGTGCGCGAACAATTGTCGGCGTTGCGACAGCGCGACTTTAGGGGACGTTGACGCACCGGCTGGAGTGACGCCGGCCCATGCGAGATGCCAAGAGGAGTACACCGCCCTGTTTTCCCGCCGTGTGTCGACAGCAGCAGTGACAGATGGGGCAGAGCATGCCGAAGGGCGCCAAACTCTTCTTCGCCGAATAGCGCGCATTACGAGCGACGTGTGAATCCTCGTTTAGGGGTGCCTGTCGGGTTTCCTTCGACATACAGAGCGGCGTGCAGGAAAGGCGTTGACGAGATTACGCGCGTGCAGCCCGCGCGTTGCTATAGAAGATTTACGGAAACCGTTAGTCGTGGTGTAGGCTCCCGTGCGTCAAGGTGGCTCGGTAAATACAATTCATGCCTATAGAAGGATAAATACTAGCACGGAATATCATGGGTTTTCTTTATCTCTCTCTCTCTCTCTCTCTCTCTCTCTCTCTCTTACACACACACACACACGCACGCATGCACGCACACGCACACGCACACGCACGCACGCACCCACCCACACACACACACACACACACACACACGCACACGCACACGCGCACGCATGCACGCACGCACACACACACACACGCGCGCGCGCGCGCACGCACACACGCACACACACACACACACACGCACACACACACGCACGCACGCACGCACACACACACACACACACACACACACACACACACACACACACACACACACCTGTCCGTCCATCCTCCGTCTGCCCATTTATCCGGGGTAGACGTAAGATTTACTACCAGAGGGTTAGAAACAAGCTACATTAGCCCGAAAGATGGAAAGGATGTCAACTTTGGTTACTGTATGCCTTATAACCACGCCCACGCTTGGTGATAGTTCGCAATAAGCTGCGATAAAACGGGGCACGTCTATATTGAACACCTAGCCCGGCAGTGTCAAGAAAAATAAAAGAAAGAGGACAAGAGGACATCACCGATAACAATACTCCCCAATGCAAGAGAGAGAGAGAGAGAGAGAGAGAGAGAGAGAGAGAGAGAGAGAATTTTTATGCAGAGTAAAAGCTGATGTTGGGGCAGGCGCCCGCCCTGTGAGGGGCATCCTATTCGAACTTCGAAGTAGCCCTGGGTTTCACTGGCCGTCCAATCCAGCTCCTCACCCCCAGCTGGCCCGCCACTGCTCTTAGGTTGGGTGGGGATTAGGGCTTAGGAACGGGATGTGTCAGCATCCCGATGCCTTGTGGGAGAAAGTGCAGGGCAGGGGGCAGAATGATTCGAGTGTGTGTTAAGGTGTTTTCACTTTTTAATATATTCAGACAAACAATTTCACACACACGTGCACAGTGACTGACGACCATGTCGCCATCTCTTAGCCGGGGCAGACAGACGTTCGCTTATGTAGCTCTGTGCTCCCAGTCATAGTACCAGTGCGCAGCTTCACCGCACATACCTTACCGATGATGTCATCGGCCAATCGAGTATACGGTGGGCTACTCTGGCGTCCTCCCATAGCGGGTAAACCCCTGTGGAGGACGCCTCGTGTGGCACTCTTTGATTCTTTCCCATTTCTATCCCCACCCCTTCTCCTCTTCCGTTTTCATCCTCGCGCTCTTTCCGCTATCACCGTCATTCACTATCCGCTGTGCTCTACGTGCGCTCTCTTCCATTCTCCCCTGTGCTGCCCGTTCGCTCTGTTACGCTGACGTCGCTGAATACAAGAACGGGAGTTTGAGAGAGGGAGGGAGGGAGGGAGGGAGGGAGAGAGAAAAAAAGAAAACTCCCACCTCCCCTCGCGGGAACCCCTGTGTAGATGCGACGCATAGGCGGAGCGGCGAAGGGAACGCGTTTTATAGCGCGCATAACGTTGAGGGGACTGCGTAAGCTGGTCGCAGTCGATGACGACGTTGGCGTACTTGTAAAGCGGCGTGGACTCTAGGTGTTTGAGCCAAGCGTGGATGTTGCTTCACCGGAGAACGGCACACCGGTTATATGCGCAGCGCGCCCGAAGTAGCGGAAACCGCGGAAGAGAGAGTACTGCACATGCGCCGGCCCCAGCGCGTCTGCCGCGGCTATGACGCAACGTGCCGCGGCTATGACGCAACACAATCCAACACAATCCACTTTAATCCAATCCAATCCAAATACAATCCAACCGAAGCCAAGCCAAGCCAAGCCAAGCCAATCCAATCCAATCAAATCAAATCAAATCCAATCCAATGCCCCTCGCGAGAGAGTGTTCGTTATCGGAGAGGAGAGGGGGTGAGCGGCGGAGAGCGGCGGAGAGCGCAGCTCGCGCGGCGAGGAGAATGGCAGAGGGGTGGACAACGCCGACAACAACGACGACGACGCCGGAGGGACAAGGCGAGTGAATCAGATGCTCTGCATCTAATAACATTTATTGAAAGAGCTCCCCCTTATGGGGCGGTGGCGGCTGCCCACAGGGCCGCAGTGACCTGGAGGCCTCGGGAGGTGACTAGGATAAAAAATTCAATGTGAGCTGAACTGAGAACAGACGTAGTCGAGGTCTTCAGTCCAAAGCTCCACTGATGCGGCCAGCCATCTTCGCCCTTTCCGCTAACTGCTCGCGTGAGGGGCGTTGAGGATGTGGGTTTCTCGGGCATTTGCAGACAATGCGGTTGACTGCGGCTGGGGCTTGGTAGTGAACACTGAGGGGGCCGTAGAAGGGGGATGGAGGGCGTGTAGGCGTGTTGGGTGTGGGTAAGTGGTTGCTTAGACTTGTCTCAGAATTCACCACCACCACCACCATCTTCACCATCATAATCATCATTATCATCGCCATCAGCGTGTCTACGCCCACTGCAGGGCAAAGGCCTCTCCCATTAATCTCCAATTACTCCGGTCCTGTGCTAACTGCGACCAATTCCTCCCCGCAAACTTCTTGATCTCATCTGCCCACCTAACTTTCTGCCGCCCCCGGCCATGCTTGCCTTCTCTAGGTATCCACTCTGTTACCCTTAATGACCAACGGTTATCTTGCCTTCGCATTACATGCCCTACCCATGTCCATTTCTTCTTCTTAATTTCTACTAATATGTCCTTAACACGCGTTTGTTCCCTGACCCACTCCACTCTCTTCTTGTCCCTTAATGTTACACCTATCTTCCGTTCCATTCATTGCCCGCTGAGTCGTTCTCAATTTAAATTGAAACCTCTTGAACCGTGGGTGAGTACCGGTGAGATGTAGCTGTCATACACTTTCTTCTTCAGGGACAATGATAGGCAGCCATTCAGTATCTGAGAATGTCTGCCGAATGCACTCCACCCCATTTTTATCCTTCTAATTATCTCTGCCTCATGGTTGGGATCCGGGGTCACTACTTGGCCTAAGTAGATATATTCGCTTACCACTTCCCCTGCCTCGCCACCTATCTCAAAAAGCAATTAATTTCTAATTTATTAATTAATAACTATAATGAAAATAACATGTAGAAAACTAAAGTAATGCTCAATAGTCTCGGGAGAGAACAGCGCCCTCAGAATTACTTGTTATTTCGGGGCCTTATCGCTGACTGAAGGGTACACGCTCTAAAAAGGACCGCACAGTGTTCTCTTGTTTTTATTCTTTGTTATAGGTAAGTGTCGTCCATCCAACGATATTTCCACAGAGTCATTTCATTGTAGGGTTTAACGCGCCGACGCAACGCAGGCGATGAGCCGCGCTGTAGTGGAGGGCTCCGGATTAATTTTGACCACCTGGGGATCTTTAAAGGAGCCATGAAGAGAAAATACAATTTCGTTTAATTTGAAAGAACGAGGATCCAGTGTCTCACTCAGCTCCATTACAGCCACAAAATATGTTTTTTAACGAAAAAAAAGCAAGAAGTATTAAAAACTTTCAAATTTTGCGCCACAGTGACGTGTTATGAGCAAGAATGACGTCATACGGGCCAACAATAAAACATAATTTTCAGTGCGTTAACTGCACGTTAGCATTGAAGTGATGCGGTCGAATGGAACTAGAGGCTTCATTACAGACGTCCAATCATGTGTCGTCGTGACAGGTCAGTTAGGCGGCCGCCAATCGTACAAACAAGGTTTCGTGACGTCATAGAATCGTTGCGGGAAATTGGCTAGGGGGTCGCGACTGCTTCACACGTTTTCTTTCATATCTCCGTTATTTGTTCGAAGATTGCGATGATATTGGTATCATTGTTATCGGGACCAAGCAGTCTTTCTAATAAACCCAACTTGTATTTTGTCTTCATGGCTCCTTTAACGAGCGCCGAAATCTCGAACACACGGGCGGTTTTGCTTTTCGCCTCCATCAGAACAGCGGGCGCCGCGGCCGGTAATCGAACGCGCGACCTCCTGCTCAGCAGCACAACGCCTTAGCCGCTGAGCCACCGCGGCGGGTTCCACAGAGGGAAACAAACGAATCAGACACATTTCCGCTTTTCTACCAAGCATTCCACGCGTTCTGCGGAAATATATTTCGTTTCCAGCATACGCTTCGCCTTAAGGGCGTAGAAGCTGTCTCCTTATGGCCTAAAATGTCCTCGCCAGAGCGCGTGTGCCTCTCCCAAAAAAACGGACGCATTCGCTTCTATATATGAGTGCACGCATCCCCACTTGCGCAAATTCCAAGTGTTTTGCATAAAATGAATATCGCAACGGGCCAGCCGATGGCGATGACAGCTACGCACACTTTCGCAAATATGAGTGCTTCTTCGTTCGTGTCATATGACTCGGAACGAGGCGCGAAAGCCGGAATTCGTTTCAGACGTGTCGCGCTAAGACGACGACAACGCGCCGCGGCCGCACTTGGGATAGTTCGACGGAAAGTGCTCGAGGCAACTCGCATTCACGCGTACGGAGCCTAAGCGACGCACGCCAAGCTTCGGCCCATCGTGTCTCGACTTCTTCGCCGAGAGCTCTAAGTGCCCCGCAGTCGCACAGCACGACGGCGGCCACGAACGTTTATATCGCGCGCAATATTTCGCCGTCGGAGATTCGCGAAACGTCGTCTCTTTCCTGCGTGTTCAGTGCTTTCTATTGTAGGCCAATTCGCGGAAGCATTAGACCCGTGGTGCGTCGAAATGCTAGCGTTTGAGTCAGCGTGTAAAGGAATAAGCAAGGCAAAAACAAAATAAAGACATTAAAGGTAATTTCTACGCATTCTTTGGAATGTACGACGACGGATGCCGTCAAAAAGTTTTGCCATCGGGGTTTACGGCCATCGCGAAGTACTCTTAGAAATCGGCGTATACCCAGGCGTGCGTTGGTTGAAGCAGCCGTAAGTCATCGGCGTATTTCGTGCTAAAAGGCGCGAAATGAGCGTAAATTTTAGGCACCAAAGTTTTTGATGCGGTAATCCAAGCACCAAGGAATAGTGGACGCAAATCGAGAGTGAAAACTGTGCTTGAGGATGCGCATATGTTACGAACATTCGAATACATGAGGCGTATCCGCGCACAGTTGCGAGTTTTCGAACTCGAAATCGTATATGCTTAAAGTTCTAAGTGGAAAATGCGGGTGGGAATGCGTCGAAAGCATTTCTCATGCCAATGCATCCGTTTGAGAATGGTGCCTCGTTCCCATTTGCTGAACTTGCAAAATGTCGCAGAGTTTCGCAAGATTCCGTCACTAGCTGTAAGCAACGACTCCTCGTACCTATATTAACGCCTGAAAGGTTACTCCGGCAGATAAAGGTTGGACGGGGACACATCGTGACGGTTGATTTGGTGCCTCAGGTGCGGGGAATCTACTCTCGACTTCTGATTGATTGACTGATTCTGGGGTTTAAAGTACCGACGCAACGCAGGCGATGAGGCGCGCAGTAGTGGAGGGCGCCGGATTAATTTTGACCACCTGGGGATCTTTAACGTGCACCGAAATCTCGAACACACGGGCGTTTTTTTGCCTTTCGCCTCCATCAGAAAAGCTGCCGCCGCGGCCGGGAGTCGAACCCATACCCTCGCGCTCAGCAGCGCAACACCACAGCCACTGAGCCATCGCGGCGGGTTGCTGTAGACTTCTCCTGAACAGCAAAAAAGTACAGGTGTACAACACAGCTGATGTAAATCGACCCAAATTTGACGAATACTCGAGCGCTGAAGAAAGATGAACCGAAAGTGTCGTGCACTTTTGCGTTACCAATGACACTGCGCCTCTGCTGCCGAGCCACGTGCGCTCCAGCTGATTTAGACGCACATAATGATAGCAGTAGTTGGACTTCCATTTCTAAAAGATACGTAACCATGACCATCAACTGCAAGACTGATCTCACAGCCTGACATACAACTCGGTCATACAAAGAGCCATGTACGCATGCGACAAACGTCATCGCAGCGCTTGGTCTCCGTCCTGTCGCTGTGTCGAGGGTCGCAGCCATCAGTGGACTTTAACTAAAAGAAAAAGTGCGCGCCAATCCACCCTGTGAAGGTGGTTGTAAAGCGAAGCTGTAAGCGACACCCAGAACGATTACCCATGCGACGTCACTTGAATTCACACACGTGGTTCTACAAAGAGTGAAACCAGATACAAGTGAAATGCGTTTAACCACACCCTTCATTACTTCAAAGAGATATTCTTTACTAAGGTTAAATCAATGCATAATCTATGAACGGTGGTTGGTTGAGTTGTATTGGTGAAGCACATGAGTGGACACTCTTTTTTTTTTATAAAATTAAAGGAAGCTCAAACCTGGTGTTAGACGATCTCACTTCTCCGTCTATGCTGCCACCCACGGTGGCGACGATCGTCGGCAGAGATTGAAGAGAAATGAGATGCCATGCGTTGGTGTGAGCAGGGGCGCGCACGGCCGCTACACGTGCCTTCGGCAGCGCTCACAGCGTCACGAGACGTCGCGTGACACTATCACATGGCTTTCCTCTTAAACGCAGGGGGTAAATCCGCAGATGTGCTCGGTGAGTGCACCGTCTGTCTCCCCTGTCTCCACGTTGGCTTCTAGCTCAACCGGTAAGACAACAGGCTCTCGTTCCGTTTCTCTATTCGTTCCAGGTTTGATTCCTGGCGGTGACAGTAACTTCTTTTATGTGTTCGCGGGAGTTTTCTGTTGACACCAACGGTGGCGAAAAAAACCTTTGGGGGTTTAGGTGCAAAGCTTCGCTTTGAAAAAGATTATTACTGCTTTTGCCATCTATGAGGGAACTCTGACCTAAAACTTACGACAGAGATGGAACGTCTAAACATAGACACAAGCAGCAAGCGATGTGCGACGTATCACAACATTCTACCGCTAGGTCTGACAGCTAACTGATCACTGACTCCCCGGCAATCGGTGGGTCGCTGGTTAGCGACCACTTTTGACCACCCCATCCGCAGGTCATTAGTAATTTACAAGTCAAGTTACTGTTCGGTGACCAGCCAGCAGTGTTGAACACGTTCCTCTAAAACAGAAACTAAAGCTCGTTCCTATTTTCTTCCCAATTTCGAAACGACGAGTTCCCGTTACAAGTTTCTTTATTGCGAAAGGAACGCGTTCCAGTTCCACTTCGAACATTGGAACGTGTCGTTACAGTAATGTTACGTTTCATTTTTATATTAAAATATGGTGTCGGATTCGTGAGGCGAAATAAAGTCAGAAATTTACAGAACACATCGCACTGCGTCGATTCCTACTCTGGAATGTAATGGTGTCTGATAGTCGCGAGAAAGCTACATGCTTCAATGCGTTTGTTAGTTACGTCTTTACTGAACGGCGGCCTGGTACTGATAACTTTAGATTTGGCTTCCTTTGTGCTGAACCCATGGGTGATACTGAGTTTGATATGCGCGGAATCGAGCAGCCGCTTTTACGTTTGAAACCGTCCAGTGCCTTGGGGCCCGATGAATTACCTACTGCAGCGTTGCTATCGTCATGTGCAGCCGTGTTATCAAAATATTTTCGAATTCTTTTTTCGGGGTCACTGAAAGAAGGAGTTCTACCAGATGACTGGAAACTTGCAAACGTTGCGCCGTTGCACAAATCGGGACCACGTAGCCTCGTACCCAATTATAGACCTGTTTCTTTGACGAGTATAGTATGTAAGGTGTTCGAGCACGTGCTTTTCACTCGAATTATTAACCACTTAAATTCGTTCTCGCTGCTTAGCCCGCAACAGCATGGTTTTCGAGCTGGATTTTCTTGTGTGACGCAACTAACAGAATTAACTCATGGTATGGCTGGTGCATTGGATCAAGGTTTCTCTGTAGACTGTATTTTTCTTGATTTAGCCAAGGCGTTTGACGTTGTTCCTCAATCACTCCTCCTAGAAAAATTGGCGTGTTGTAACATAAACCCTGAAATTGTTCGTTGGATACTAGAGTACTTGAACTGCGGGAAGCAGCGTGTTGTCGTAAATGGTCAGCAGTCTGAAGATGTCGATGTAAGTTCGGGAGTACCGCAGGGTTCTGTTTTGGGCCCACTATTATTTTTAATTTTCATGAATGATATTTGTAACGGTATTTCTTCTAAAATACGATTGTTTGCAGATGACTGTGTATTATAAAGAATTAGTAATCACTTCGACGACTGCACCACGCTTCAACATGATCTTAATAGTCTATTTGATTGGTGTACTAAAACTTGGGGAATGCAGATAAACCTACAGAAATCTGTGTACATGTGCTTCACGAAAAAGAAAACGCCTCATGTTTATTCCTATACCATTAATGGTACATGTCTTAACCAAACGTTCGAACATAAATATCTTGGTGTGTAGCTTACCTCGGACCTGTCTTGGCGCCATCATGTAAATTATGTGTGTGCGAAAGCTTGTCGTATTTTGGGCGGGCTTCCTACGTCGCAACGCGAAACGTTTTCCAGTGAAGACTAAAAAGTTGCTGTACAAGACCAATGTTCGCCCCATACTCGAGTTTGCTTGTACGGTATGGGATCCACGTTTCAAATCTGATATCGAGAAACTAGAAAGAGTTCAAAACTTCGCTACTCGCTTTGTTCTTAAAGATTACTCAAGGAATTTCAGTGTATCTACAGCTAAGCACAGCCTAGGTAGGGATTCGCTTCAGCATCGTAGGAGAGTACTCAGACTAAACTTTTTTCACAATATATTTCATTACAAAACAGGGATAGACAAAAGTTGTTATTTAATGAGTTCATACTACGTTTCAGTAAGGACAGATCACTCCTGTAAAATAAAGAAATAAGTTGTAGAACGGAATTGTTTAAGCATTCTTTTTTCCCCAAAACTATTAGTGAAAGGAATAAGTTACCCAGAAATATTGTGACAATTACGTCTTATGATGTATTTTCGTGCTTTTTATAGTGTATCTTCGTTGAACATGCCGGGTTTTAGCTTGTCATTGTGCTTTAAGTGATATTTCTGTTCTGCCTGTATTTTCTATGAACTTTTACTTTCTCCCCCCCCACTGTAATGCCTTGATAAGGCGCTGTGGGTACTATGATAAATAAATAAATAAATAAATAAATAAATAAATAAATAAATAAATAAATAAATAAATAAATAAATAAATAAATAAATAAATAAATAAATAAATAAATAAATAAATAAATATTATAGCAATATGAACAACCCCGGCCACAGTTCATTTGGAGATAAAAAGAGTCCAAAGAAACGCTCCTAGTCGATTTTTTTCAGGGAGCACCCGACAAACTCCAGACATGTCTAACTGTGTTTTTGGTGGTCGTCTATTATAAGTGCAACACATATGACGCTTTCCACTTCGGTCTTACAAATGCGCAGTAAGGTTACTGCGCTTCAGATATGCGAATAGGAAGTTACTCCCATGCAGGAACATAATTAAATTTCTTGCATAACAAAACACGTCGAAAGGAACATTACAAAGGCCTTTAATGAATGCTGATTGAATGTTAAAGTTTCTTTAAAATACCTTACAGGCCCCTTTGCAGGGCATTTAGTAAGGGGGTTACAAAAGTGAAGCTCTGCGGATCATACAGCACAAATTTGGGAGTAAGAAGACACAGCAGAACAAGTAACGACCACGAGGTTCGCAATCCAAGTTTAAGTCGGAAGCAGATAACAAGAAAAATTAGCAGTGACTTAGCTCGGCTATGCCAGGATATACGTAGCGTGAATTAAGGTTCAGCTGGTTATTCATAGCTTTCCTGGTTGTCTGGGATTAGCTTGCAATACTATCATGCTTACTGCTGCTTCAATGACACACACACGGTATACGCATGATGTGACAAATGCATATTTATTAAGCGGCTCCGGTGCAGCGTCACCAATCACCCCAGATATAAGCTGGTACCACAGAAGAACGCCGGTACCACAGGTGAACCCGGCCACCCCTGGCATAATCATCAAGTGGACCGGGCCGCCACGTGCTGAACGGAGGTCGGCGAAGACGCTGGGCGCGTGAGGTGCGTGAGTCACGCCGGGCAGCGTGCGACGTTCTGTGCGCCGTGAGACGTTACTGCTCCTCGCGCATGTGCAGCACGGCTCTCCAGGAGCCACGCGAAACTGCTCAACCTCGGCCAGTGTAGCTCACGCTACAAAAAAATAAAAGCGAACAGCGTAGTCACACACGAAATCTACGCACAAGAATTACAAAGTATGCCGAACACAATCAGGGTAGTAGATAAAGCAAACAACCAAAGATAGAAAGTATGTGGACGCGACGCATAAATCAGTTGGGGTGGTTAGAAATACACATAACGGAAAATCGCAGGAAATAACGGGGAGCCTATTCACGTGCGTAAAAAAAACATTTAAACTATAAAATATAGTCGGACACAAAGTGCGATACTAAAAAGTAAAAAAAAAACAATCACAAATAAATAAAAAGGAATGGGAAAACAAGAAAACACGTGCCGTGGTTCAGAAACGACAGATTCTTTGGTTCTTCAAGCAGAAAAAAGTTAGCACATAACAGAGTTACAGGATGTGGCAGAAGAAAAAAAAAAGTAGAATGTATGAAAAAAAAATGCACGAATGCATAGTCCCAACTAAGTAGGGTCCCTTGTTTGAACTCAGCAAGGGTTGCATCTTGATGTTGGAGTCAGACAGACGAACCCGTTTTTTCATCAATACTTCATTGGCAATGCTGCGGAACCGCTCCACGTAAGCGCTTGAGGGTGCTGACGTGTTGTACGTGAAGAATAGTTGGTTCAGTCCCTCGAAGTTCTTCATCTGCGACAGCGGGTAGTCAACTGGTACCAGGAGGTACCGCGACAGCTCATCCTGTGCCTTGGCTGGAAGGGTTTGCTGCCCGAAGGAAAAGAAATCCTCGGGAGCGACTGATGTGGCAAATTCTGCGCTGGGAGGCTGAGTCACTGCGGCCATGCAGCACTGGCTTTATGTCGTTGGTTGCCTTGTCTCGCATAGGGAGATCCATCGCATAGGGAGATGGATCCGTCTGGGATCCATGATAGCTTAAACCTCGGGATTAAGCAACTGGCGACAACGAGCGCGCACTTTCCTTTAACGGGTGCAAACCTGCAATCCCGAGCAATTTCCAGTGACCCGGTGACCCTGCAATCCTGGTGACCCTTCGAATGACCTCACAGTGAGAGCAACTCCCTGGACAACAACGCACCCGCGGCTCGCTCACACTAATGCGGTAATTACCCCTGACAATATACGGTGGTTTCACAAGGCACATGCAACGCCGCTCGGGCTTGACAACTTTTCCCCGGCGGGGAACAATTCTGTCGGCCAGACGCGCATCCTGGCCTCCCCACCTCCCCAGACAAACGATGAGAAGGAAAAGAATTCTCGAGGATGCGCTATTCACCCGTCGAACGTGGCGTAAGCTCAAGCGGCATGAAAGCAAACACAAGCTTCGGCCAGATCTAAAGCGCTGGATATGGGAGCCCCAGCACCAGTCTCTTCTTGAATTTTCGCGCGCTATGGGTGCAGTGTTGTACATATGAGATTATTTTCTTATGCCGTAGGGCAATCTTTCGCACACAAAAAAATCAAGCTTCGGCCCGCTGCGTGGTTATTCTTCTGCCTTTGACCTTCGAGGAAGCACGTTCCGCTGAAGGACGGGCCAGTTTGCAGGTTTATAGGAAGGGAAACAGGGTAGCGACTTGTGGATTTTTTTACTCGAGCCTTCGCATCAGAACAGCCAAATCCTAGCGATGTAACGTTTGCAGAGGGAACGCCGTTCCTGCCGTTCCTTCATAAACCTAACAAGTTTCCGTTACAGTTCCATCGACCCTTAAAGGAGCCATGAAGAGAAAACAAAAGTTTGTTTTATTCGAAAGATTAGGTGTTTCATAGTACCCCAAGCGCTTTCCCGGAAGCAAATGATGCTTTATTCACTGATAAATAAGGCAATTTAAGCCAAAATTTTAAATCTCCCGCTAAAATTGAACATTCCGTGACGTGTACAATGGCGTCATAGAGCCGTTCCATGAAACAGATACTTAGTATGTCGACTCCATATAGCACCCACACGCGGGAGTCGATCGAGACGGCGGCCATTTTAAAAATACTAGTAAAACCTAGTGCACCCGCAGCCCTAGTCATGGAATCGCCTGATCCGGAGAACAAAACTCTCGCCGAGGAGCTCGGGCTTGCATTTAACAACCTCACACCACAAAAACGCTCAATGCTTCTAAGTGCACGAGCGGCAAGGGTTGTGGGATACGCGGTGGACGGGAAAGCGACCATTCCGCGATAGCCACAACAGACGAACGCCCAGCCGTCGGCACCGCTGCCTCGTCAGCCCCGTCGCGACGGACGAATATAGACTGGTACGTATGTGCCGTATTTTGATTACGGTTAATAATAGTTCAATTTCAGTAGCAGTATCACTTATGCCAGTTGGCCGGTGTCGTGTATGGAAAGCCGTTCGCGCGAGCTCTCTGCTTCGACCAGAAAGATACGAGCGTCAATGCGCGGTGTTTACGGCATTTTTTTCCCCAAGGTCAGAGCGATTTGACGAAGTCGGCAACGAGCGCCAGCATGTTCCAGGAGTGAGCTAACGTAAGGGTCCCTGCCGTAACTGAACAAACTGAAGTTTTCAGTGGTTGTAAACTGGAAACGAGCTCGTAACGACAGCAGCAAACCAACACCATTCGAAACTTACGCGACGACTGGCACTATCTCGTCGCTTCTTGCTGTTCCTTACTCCCCTCGTTTCTATTTTTACCTTTGCTGGTTGGCGATATGACGGCCAACCTCCTGTGAAGGGATTACGATACGAAGCAAGGTCGCGGCTGTGCGTGCTGGAACGGTTCGTTGGCCCCGAAGAGCCTCGAACCCGAAAATTCGTCTGCGCGACGGCGAGATGTCGAGCTCGGCCGGCGCGCTAGTTTCGTACGCATTGGCGCACACGCTTGCGAGTTCGTTCGGACCTTCAACCGTTTACTCCACCGTTCTTTGTCATAAAAAGAATGTGCAGTATGTTTCACGGGCATTTAGCTCGCTATGCAAGCTGTAAGCCCTGCCTAACATGCGTTTGCTTTTGCCGGCCTCCGCCAATCGCAGAGCTTAGCCCATGTGACGGCATAGGTTCTGTTGCGGGAAATGAGCTGGTGGGTCGCATGACCATTCCCGTTTTTCCTAATTATGTAGCTTATTTGAGCGAAGTTTGCGTTATAAGTGGTGTCGTTATGGTTCTAACGAGGCAATCTTTCGAATGAATCAAACTTGTGTTTTCTCTTCATGGCTCCTTTAATGGAACGGTGGCGTTCCTCCGTTCCTCCAAAAAGGAACTATAGTTCATATCACAAGCTAGGTGCAGCACTGTGGAGGCTACATTGTTATCAATGGTGCGCCCACTGAGGGCGCCTAATTCGCCGTGAAGGGGGTCCTGAAAGGACCTTCTCTTCTCCCCTCTCGGCAAGTGGCACCGCAAGGCCCCGGCGCCTTTTGTCGCTTCCTTCGCGGTGAGCTACGCGCCCTGAGGGGGCGGGCTGTGGACAACAATGTAGCCTCCACAGTGCTGAACCTAGCTTATGGTATGAACTATAGTTCCAGGAACGCCGTTCCGTACAACACTGCCAGCCAGTCACCTATGGTGACCACATTGTGACCTACCCATTCATCACCCCGGCGTCACCAGTGCCGCACGGCTGGAAGGAGCAGTAAAGGGGGAGGGGAAGTGCAGGAGGACAGAATAAGGGCGAGAGGAAGAAAAGAAGATGTGAGGGGTAGGTGACGTGGTGGTGGGTAAGGATAGGAGGTGAGCTGGAAGAAGGAAGGCAATGCGCAAAAAAAAGGAATGAAATGGAGGAGGGTGATAGACAGTGAAGCCTGTGCCGAGGCCTACGTGAGCCAAGTGAGCATGCTAATTTTAGAAGTAGCAAACAAGGGTCACCCAAAATACGTTGCTTGCCCCTTTTTGCTTGGCTATACGAAAGCGGAGGTATGCCAGGTCTAAGTAACCGAGAGAAGAATGGAAACACGGGGAATGATGATGGTTACGATAATGAGAAGAAACGTTCCACAATGGGACCCTAATGCTTTTGCAATCACTATATCGTCCGGAGTGCTTACCTGTCCTGGAATTTTTTTTTGTTTGCCGCTTTGATAAGTCGTTGAGCTGCTACGCTCGGCCCAGAAGCGAGTTGCATTCGTTCCAAAAAGAAAGGCGACTTTGGCTCGCGCACCCAGAAGATTCTCTCCATTCGCGACGCCCCTTCTCTACAGACGAAGCGCTATTCATAAGCAATGAAACCTGCCATTGTGGCCGACCACTCCAGCAATTTCGGGCCACTTTGCTTTCGTTTATGCCAGATTGACTGCGAACAGGATGCGGCGATGCCCAGCTCCGATCGCAATGACTGATGTGTTCTAGCTAAGGGGAGAACGAGTAGTGTAAGCGATTTCGCGTCAGGCTAGCACCGACACATAACGGAAGGGAAAGGAGAGATAGGTAAAAAAAAAATCTCACACCGCTCCAACGATGCCACAGATGGGTGACCAAATTAAACGACATGTGTCGTTCGACCAGCCGAGAAGCCGTTTCCTTCGACAACAGCCCCGCAGTGCTAACACTTTTAAAAAGCCTTCCAAAGAAACGTCTTTCTAAGAGCAAAGCGTGTCAACGACGTTGGAGCCGGTCTTCTACATCGCTACATTACGTCAGAAAGCCCGTACCCGCCCCAGAAAGCCGGCCACGCCTCTCACCCTCCTCCACCCCGTTTGCTCACCCTACCGTGCTACACGTAAAGCGCCGGAGAACTATAACGCCTCGCCGTGACGACGGCACGTTCCTAATGTGCCCGGACAAGCATGCGGAGGGCACCACTTAGCGCCGCTGCAGCCGCCAACGCGGCCGCCGCCGCCGCCGCTGGCAGCGTCGGAGTGTAACGACGTCGCCACCGACGTGACAACAAAGCCTTCAGGCCGCCCTTGCACATTTAATAACTAGCCGCAATCGCTTGCTTGAAAGCAGCTTCAATAGATCAATGGAAGGGTGTTGAAATTCACTGACTTCGTAACAGCGACATAAGAAACACTGGTAGGGGGATGTTCCCAGAGTCCGCGCTAAGACATCGACTATGACGACGCTGCAGGCGCTGGCTTCTCGATTTTCACGGGCCACCGGACGAGGCTCGCTTCTTTGCGGCGCTGGATCAGGCGCAAACAAACAGTGCCTCCCGTTGCTCCATCCTCTAGCGGGATGATGCCAAATGGCCCGTGGACGTTTGGGCGGACAACACATTTCGGCGGCAGCCTTGGCTGCTATGACTCATCTCGTAAATGCAGTGAAGGCTTCCTATAGAGGCGCTTCTCTCTCTTTCTCCGCGACATCTTTTCTCTGCCAGCTTTGAACAGATGTAGACGTCCGACTCACTGAGTTCTTCGTCTGTTTCATTACAGTCATAGAGTAGGTGGCGCTTGTTACGTGGCAGGGTATTTGGTATGTTCACCACGTATGGAGTGAGTGTTCAGTCGCAGATCTGTGCGTTTGCGAGAAAACCTTTCGTCCATTGATTAATTATGAGGTTTAACGCGCCGACGCTACGCAGGCGATGAGCGCGCCGTAGTGGAGGGCTCCGGATTAATTTTGAACACACGGAGGTATTTAACATGTGCCGAAATATCGAACTTACGGGTGTTTTTGCTTGTCGCCTTCATCAGAAAAGAGGCCGCCGCGGTAGAAAATCGAACCCGCGTCCTCAAGTTCAGCAGCACAACGTCATAGCCACTGAGCCACCGCGGCGGGTAAAAAATAACCTTTTGTCGAAACTGTTTGGTCGTCTCATGGGACAGTCACTACTTGGTGCTGTTTCAATGGCGACACTATACATGTTAAAAAAGAGAAAAACAGCCTAAAGCCAAAAGTACTCGTGCAGTAGTCTCGCATGCAACTGGTGTTCGCTAAAGCACGTTCGAAACGATCGACTCAGTGACTTATCACGCTGTGATCTCCTTTGAAACTGAGAAAATAAGGTGTGCTGACGCTTTAGACGTACCAGGTGGGAGTGAGGTTGCTTGAAGGCTGAACCAAACTAACAAAGAAATATTACTTTCCCTGGATAAGACGTGATTGGTTAGTAGAACGTGAGCTGTGGCTCTGTGCAGCAGCATTCATTAGCTTCCTCTTTCGTCGAGCAACACTGGCAGGGTCCTATGTACTCGCAGTAAGAAAGAGGTGGTTCATTCCGTTTCTCACATTAGTAAGAAGTGGCATGACCCTACGGAACTTGGTATTTTCTATACTTCGGCGACGGACACGGAAGAGCCTGACACTAGTATCCTCGCTATAAAATTTAATGGTACATCAGCAAAAACTGACTATGCAGATCTAGGAAAACTTCTTGTCTGTAGAAATTAAGTGAGCGAAGTAGTGAACTTCTTATGATTGTTTGTGGCCACTAGCTATGTCACGGTGTGTCTCTTTATGGTGTCTACAGCCCCGAACAGATTCCAGCTTGAGGGAATGCGCCGAGCTAGGGGTAACATGATGATAACAAGAATTTGGGGGCTAGTAGACCACGCTGGAGCACGCTACGATGGGAGTAGTATACCACTATACAACATACAGTATACAGATACTGTATACACCTACTGCATGTAGGTGCCACGGAGTTGAACTTGAATGTGCGGTGCAACAAAACACTTTACAGATACGGTCAAAACGATGGGGACCATGCAACAGTACGAGGGTGCGTTCTCGCGGACACCTTACGGCGGAATGGGAGCTGGCAGACGCCCCGGGAAGTGACTAATTCGCAGATACGCACAGATTAGAGTTAGCTCATAGCAAGTCATTTGATGAACATGTGTCGGGACACAATAGCAATTAATGACACTTGATTACGGCGAATGATAAGTTAATAATGATTAATGCATGACTCATAGTAAAACACGTTTAGTTAAATGGGATTAAAGTGGATTAAGATAGATTAAGGCATATTAATGATTGATTCATCATCATCATCATCAGCCTGATAGTTTCCACTGCAGGGCAAAGGCTCAGGATTACCTGACGCGCCTCCCTCACCTGAGGGACACTCGCTAGGACTGAGCCTCGTCAGAAATAAAGTTATTCTCTCTCTCTCTCCCCTAAAGGTCTCCAGCCACGTTTATCGAGTGCTAGCTGAGTCCATCCTATCCCATCAGATTTTCGTATCTCCTCTCTCCTAACGAATTGCAAAGCATCCTGTCCGCACTGGACAAGCGGAGTGATTGATAATGACTATTAAGGAGAGGTTAATGTGGATTAAGATGGGTTGAGGGGGATAGAATGAATAAAGTTGAAATAATGATTAATTTGTAATTAACAGCAGTGATTAGTAGGGTGGGAATAAAGTAAATTAATTTGGATTAAAATGGGTTACGGTGGATTAAGATGGGTTAAGGAGAGCAGTAAAATACCCATAAGGAAGGGCATCAGACAAGGAGACACAATCTCTCCAATGTTATTCACAGCATGTTTACAAGAAGTATTCAGAACGTTGGATTGGGAACAGGTGGGAGTAAGGGTTAATGGAGAATACCTCAGTAACCTCAGACTTGCTGATGACGTTGCCTTGCTAAGTAACTCGGGGGACGAATTGCAAAGCATGCTTTCCGCACTGGACAAGCAGAGTAGAACCGGGGGCCTGAAAATTAGTATGCAGAAAACTAAAATAATGATCAATAACCTCGGGACAGCACAGCGGTTTGAGATAGGTGGCGAGGCAGTGGAAGCGGTAAGCGAATATATCTACTTAGGCCAAGTTGTGACCCCGGATCCCAATTATGAGGCAGAGGTAATTAGAAGGATAAGAATGGGGTGGAATGCATTCGGCAGGCATTCTCAGATAATGAATGGCAGCCTACCATTGTGCCTAACGAAGAAAGTGTACGACAGCTGCATCTTACCGGTACTCACCTACGGGGCAGAAACTTGGAGGCTCACTAAGAGGGTTCAACTTAAATTGAGGACGACTCAGCGAGCAATGGAACGGAAGATGATAGGTGTAACATTAAGGGACAAGAAGAGAGCGGAGTGGGTCAGGGAGCAAACTGGTGTTAAAGACATATTAGTAGAAATTAAGAAGAAGAAATGGACGTGGGCAGGGCATGTAATGCGAAGGCAAGATAACCGCTGTTCATTTAGGGTAACAGAGTGGATCCCCAGAGAAGGCAAGCGTGGCAGGGGGCGGCAGAGAGTTAGATGGGCAGTTTGCGGGGATAAATTGGTCGCAGTTAGCACAGGACCGGGATAATTGGAGATTAATGAAAGAGGCCTTTGCCCTCCAGTGGGCCTAGATAGGGCTGGTGATGATGATGAAGTGGGTTAAGCCGGAATAATATGCATTAAAGATGATTAAATAGCGTGGTTGCTGTGCCTACAGGTGAGTGTGCATATAAAATGTTCCCGTCACAACAGTACGCCCTTCAAAACACGTAGGAAGACTGAAGTGCCTAGAGAAATTTACATCGTTCGCCATGGCGACAGCCTGCCTGGTAGTTGGTTACCATCTCCTTCTTTTAACCCCGGAAGACAGCGCGACCGTAGGTGCCGCCGACCTGAGGGCGGTCCCGCACGCTCGAGTACGGGACCTATACTAATAAAAATTAGCAGGCGTTTAAGCTGTGCCTTTAACATGGAACGCAATACCGTTATCGTGCTCGGCGAGGAGGAAGACAGTAGTGCGCGTGGCAGACAAGCCAGAGATATACGGCAGCGCATCGATAAACCGCGTATCAGGAATGAGCGCGCGCTACGGCGCATACTGACGCAGAGCGCCTGCGCTGGGCAGTGGCGGTCGATGTGGGCGACGTGTAGTTCGTCACCTCACTTCGGAACGAAAACCGACCCATTTATACTTCAACGCCTTTGACGTAACGCGCCGTACCCCCGACGCATGCCCATAAGTTAGGGTTTCCTGGATGGATTTCGGAAATTTTACTCTTGGGAAACACAGCTCGCTGAGTTTGCGCACGACATTCTAGTTAACATTGGTAACACCCTTCAAACGAAAGCCATTTTCTTACACTTTGCAAAGGCGTTTCATCGCGTTCCACGAAACCAACTACTCTCAAAATTAACTTACCTCGGTTTGCCTACAAACGTAATAAATTGGATTCAGGACTTCCTTACAGGACGCATGCAATTCACGTTCGCCAATAACAACCAACCACCGCTCACAGCTGTTACATTGGGGGCACCACAGGGCGCCAGTGTATCACCACTTTTATTATTAATATATATAAACGATCTGCCAACTAACATAAAAAGTAAACTAAGACTTTTTGCCGACGATTGTGTCCTCTACTCTGCAATTAAAAGCTCCGACGATAACAGAACCCTACAAGATGAACTTAACACTATCGCATTATGGTGCAATAAATGGCTTATGCCCCTTAACTTATTGAAATGCAAAGTAATCTCATTCTCTCGTAAACGCATCATCACCAACCACACTTACAATAATTATGCTGTTCCCATATGCCCTGTAACATCGTATAAATACTTAGCGGTTCACATGACACCATCATTATCATAGGAATTACACATCGACACAATCTGTTCCGAATCATCAAGGACACTTGGTTACCTCAGACGAAATCTGAAACCCGCGGCCATATAGAAATAAAGAAACTTGCTTATCTAACATTCGCGCTACCAAAACTTAAATATGCTTCATCAATCTGGCATCCGTCACAAGCATATTTGATCACTAACCTAGAATCCATACAAAATCGTGCAGCTCGCTTTATCACCTCCCAATACTTCTCCGCTACCAGCGTCACAGCTTTAAAACTGTTCCTTTCCCTTCCGTTACTTGTATCGAGCCGTCATATCGAACGTTATTGCTTCCTTCGTGGGGCGTACTATTCATCCGAAATCAAGGCACGAACTATTAAAACCATCCCACCGCACGTCAGCGCGCCTAAACCACACCCACCCACTAGCACACATACCCGGTCGAACATCAGCATTCTCAAGTTCATTCTTTCCCAATGCCATAACCCTTTGGAATTCGCTACCCGACAATATAGTACGTATCATGCACTGACCGCGCATCTTTTCGAAAGAAATTGGACGACCATTATCACAACTCCGATGGCATCAATGATGATTCATACGACTTACCAGTTTGAACCTGTGCAATCGTTCTTGCTTGTCTTCTTTTTCTGTGCTTTTTTTTCTTTTTGTTTTTAGTCTTGTAACTCAACCTGTGTATTCGGTATGAGTTTTTTCTTATCAGCCTTTTTTGTTGTTGTTAGTTGTGCTGACTGATGCATGTCAGTCACTGTCTTTTTTTTTTTTTTGATGCCCAGTTGTATATATCTTATACTTATTCTTTGTCTTCACTATATGTGTTTTGTGTTTGCCCCCCCCCCCCCTTTATGTAATGCCTTCGGGCCCTTAAGGAACTAATAAATGAAATGAAATGAAATGAAACAGTGCAGCAGCCTGCAGCAGGCTCGGTGCCTAGGCGCGGACACAGGATGGGCGAGGCTGGCGTTGCCTGCGGTCGCCGGAGCGATATGCAGTATCACGGCCGGGCTAGAGCGGCGGCGGGTGCACGCCACGGCTCTAGCCCGGCCGTGTCAACATGTCGCATTTCTCAACGGCTGCCGCCAGGACCCGCCATCTGCTCAGGCCATGCTTTACGATCCCGCGAATGTCAGTGAGCTCCGCAAAAGGTGCTACGGGATTCTCTACTCCCGGTAAACGCCACCGACGGCGCCGGCCTTTCTGCGCTTCGGTGCCCTTGGTGCTCCACGTTAAATTAAGTTGGTTTACCACATCTTGGCGACTTGTACCTCAGTATTCGTTAAACGCAAATCGTTGTGTTGGTGGATGTGTACCTCTCCGATACGGGCCCCTTTTTAGAGAAAATGCCTTCCGACAAATCATGAAATAAGGAACACTCGCAACGTCTGCGCACAGCTCATAATTCGCTCCGAAACTGAACAATGCGGCCAGAAGTTTAGCAAACAAGTTGTTAAGTGTGTTTAAAAAATGCGCCAAAATGAGCGGAAAAGCGCTGGCGGATCGAGGAGTGTGAATAAGGCGACGTTTAACAGGACAATCGACAGTATCGATAGTTAGATCACAATATAATTATTAACAAATAAATAATGATTGCTGCATATATACTATCAGTCATATACTGCGGCTAGCCTACTATGGTTAAACAACTTAAGCAGTGTTGTACACGTTCCTCTAAAACAGGAACGAAAACTCGTTCCTCGTTCCTTCCCAATTTTGAAACGAGTTCCCGTTACAAGTTCTTTTATTGCGAAAGGAACGCGTTCCAGTTCCACTTCGAACATTGGAACGTGTCGTTACATTAACGTTACAGTTCATTTTTTAAATTAAAATATGGTTTCGGATTCGTGAGGCGAAATAAAGTGCGAAATTTAAAACTCACTTTGAACTGCGTATATTATAGGAATATGAACACCGCCGGCCGCAGTTTATCTGGAGATCCAAAGAAACGCTCCTAGACGATTTTTTTAGGGAGCACCGGACAAACTCCAGACATATGTAACTGAGATTTTCGTTCTCGTCTATTATAGGTGCAACACATATGACGCTTCCACTTCGGTCTTACAAATGCACAGTAAGGTTACTGCGCTTCACATTTGTGAATAGAAAGTTACTCACATGCAGGAACGTAATGAAATGTCTTATATTAGAAACCGCACCGAAAGGAACAGTACATAAGCCTTTAATGAATGCCGATTTAATGTTACAGTTTAATTAAAATAACTTACAGGGCCCTTCGCAGGGAATTTAATGAGGGGGTTACAAAAGTGAAGTTCGAATGCAGCACAAATTTGCGCGTAACAAAACGCAGCAGAACAAGTCATGACCACGAGGCTCACAATTTAAGTTTAGGTCGGAAGGCGATAACCACAAAAAATAAAAGCCAACAGCGAAGTCACACACGAAATCTACGCACAAGAATTACAAAGTATTCTGAACACAATCAGGGTAGTAGATCAAGGAAACAACCTAAGATAGCGAAGTTTGTGGACGTGGCGCACAAATCAGTTGGGGCGGTTAGAAATACTCATATGGAAAAATCGCAGGAAATAACAAGGAGCCTATTCGCGAGCGTAAAAAAAACATTTACACTATAAAAAATATAGTCGGACAGAAAGTGTGACACTATAAAGAAAAAAAACAACAACCACAAATAAATAAAAAGTAATGAGAAAACAAGACAACACGTGTCGTTGTACAGAGACGACAAATTCTTGGGTTCTTCAAGCAGAAAGTACATAACAAAGTTACAGGATATGGCAGAAGAGACAAAAAAATTCCCCGCATTTCCCCGAGGGGAAGAATGTGAAAGTGCGAATGCACGAGTTGAATTTGCGCGGTTCGGTAATGTTCGCGAAAGAGAGATCACACACACACAACTACAAAGAAAGAAAGATGCATTTATTCACAGACACCTATTTGTGTTGTCGTTGTACTTGATTGCTAGAGCGGATCTCAGCTTTGAAATTTCGTGTCAGTACTCCTTTAAGCGGGTGCATTAGCCCTTCTCACGCCCGATTCCTGGCCAATCCCCCCCTCCTGGCCAGGCAGCGCGCGCCCATCTCCCCCCGTTGCTAGGGAAGACGAGGAGCGCGCGCACCCGCAGCTGTTGCTATGCGGACTACGGTGGCGGACGATTCAGGCTCGCTTAAGAAGTGCATTCGCACTTAAAAAGTAGAATCTATGAAAAAATGCCCGAATGCATGGTCGCAACTAAGTAGAGTCCCTTGTTTGAACTCAGCAAGGGTTGCATCTTGATGTTGGAGTCAGACAGATGAACCCGTTTTTTCATCAACACTTCGTTGGCAATGTTGCAGAACCGTTCCACGGAAGCGCTTGAGGGTGCTGACGTGTTGTACATGAAGAAAAGTTGGTTCAGTCCCTCGAAGTTCTTCATCTGCGACAGCGGGTAGACAACTGGTATCAGCAGGTACCGCGACAGCTCATCCTGTGCCTCGGCTGGAAGGGTTTGCTGCCCGAAGGAAAAAAAATCCTCGGGAGCGACCGATGCGGCAAATTCTGCGTTAGGAGGCTAGGTCACCGCGGC